>NC_056732.1:221168924-221258924 GCF_019279795.1 Protopterus annectens | reverse complement strand
TAGAGGAAAACAGTTTTTAGTACTTAATAAATAAGCACCTATCCAGGCATGTCTAAGGGTCACCTCCTGGTGTTTTCTCCTGTCTACCTGATGAATCTGGGCATCTTGGGGCAATGCAGCAATTGCCTCATGTACACAGACAACCCTCTCCTCCTACCACCCAGCACTACAACCTGTGAGAGATGCACTTATATAGCCAAACTGGAAGCAAAGCTCTCTTCACCCAAGACAGGACTAGACAGTCAAGATGAGAAGGTAAACACTTGCAACACACCACACTTATCTCATAGTCCCTCAAAACCTACACCACCAAAACACACACATAGCAACACAAAACACACACCTACATTCACAGCGACTCTCAATAAAAATCTGCTCAAGCAACACAGACCTCCAAAGCAGAAACACAAGCAACCTCCACCCTCCTAACACAACCCAAATGACACATAGCCCACAAACTCAGTGTGCCACTCAACCACAGCCCATAAGGCATAATAACATACACAACACTCTAGTCATAGGTGACTCTAGAGTCAGGCACACTGATGTTCCACTCACCAGGCTAAACAAGGATAAAGTTACTGTCAGCTGCCTGTCGGATGCCAGGATCCGCCACATAACGCATACACTCAGGTCACTCCACAACAAGTACAAATATGACTCCGTCATTGTCCATGTTGATGTGAATGACCTGAGACATACCTCGCTGGACTACATGAAAAAAGACATGGAGGAGCTCTCTGATTTTGTAACCCAGGCAGGTATGACCCTAGCCCTGAGTAGCATCCTGCCATCACCCAGAATGACACCACAGTACAAGGACAAAATGACTGACTTCAACAATTGGCTAAGCTTCTGGTGTCATTCTAAGGGGATCCAGTATCTGTCTTTCTGGGATGATATGATCGACAGACTGAGATGCTTTGCCAGAGATGGCCTGCACCTGTCTCCCTTGGGATTTCAGATACTGGCTAAGGCTCTTGTCACCCCTATAGTGCCTTTGTTAGGCACAGTTCAAATGACAAATTCACCACCATAACATGTACAAGCAAGCAAAATCTGAGGGTAATGCTACTCAACTCTTTTGCTCAACATTTTCTGGAATTCATAAATTCCGGTGCCTTGGATCAACTTATCCACACCCCCACCAGGGGCAGCAATATCCTAGACCTGGTCATTACCAACATGGGTGACCAGTGTTCCACACCAGAGGTCAATTCCTTGTTGGTCATATCCAACCACAAGCTAATCACCCTAGACATCCACATCCCACCCCAACCCCCATTAGGGAAACCACCATATAAAATTTCTCGAAAGCCAACTTCACACTTCTTTAGACAGAAGTGGTAAATATCACAACACCCATGCAGACAAACAATAGAGATATGACTGCTGAATCTTACTCAAATGCACTTTATAAGCACTTACATGAGTGCATGGATCGTGCTATCCCTAACAGAACCAAGATGCTATCCTCCAAAAAAAGGAAGACACTCTGGTGGTCCCCCTGCCATAAACAAACTCTACAACAGAAGAAAGAAACTGTTGCAGAAAAGAGTAAAATTCCATGATTGAAGAAACAGCCTCAGTAAGAAGCTGAGATCCCTCATAAAATCCTCCAAAGCTGGTTACGAAAACAAAATTGCCACTGATTCTAAAGACAACCACAAAGCATTCTATAGCTATGTCAAGAATCTCAATGGTAACACTCTGCTCTGAGTTACAGCTCAATGGCACTAAATATACAGAACAAACTGATATTGCCAACATCCCGGCAGATAGGTTCAGTGCTAACTTTACCCCCCTCTCATCCCCTAAAGGGCCCATCTCTATACCAAAGAATGCAAAGTTCCTGTAATCACGGCTGCACAGGTAAAAACCACACTCTCCAAAGCCAAGAACACAGCGTCCATGGGACCTGACAACATCCCAGGCTGCATTCTACATGAACTACAGAATGAATTGGAACCCCACCTAAGCACCATGTTCAATCACAGCCTCACCTCAGGCTTTGTGCCCACTGAATAGCACACATCGACTTTTATCCCACTCCACAATGGGGGAACCACCGCAGACCCCGGGAACTACTCCCTGTTAGCCTAACGAGCCTGGTCTGCAAGGCCATGGAACGTATCATCATGGAACTTAGAAACAAAGAGATTGGTAATCTCCAAACTCTGGACCCCAACCAGTTCGGGTTTGTAAAAGGCAGAGCATGCCTCCTAAACCTGATAGACTTCTTTGAAGCAGTCACCAAAGCCATAGATGAAGGTTAAGGTGGTTCACACAGCCTATATAGATTTCACCAAGGCTTCTGACACCATCCCCCACTCTGGAATTATAGATAAACTCACTAAACTAGGTATAAATCCCTATGTCACAAGATGGGTTGCCAACTGGCTCACTGACAGAACCCACACTGTGAATGTAGCAGACTCCAAATCTGACTTCAGACCAGTGACAAGTGGAGTACCACAGGGTTCAGTCCTGGGTCCTCTCCTGTTTGGTATCTACTTTTCTGAAGTACAGGCTAACACAGAAAGTCTTTGGCTAATGAAGTTCACAGATGACTGCAAACTTGGAGCCATAATCGAAACTCCTAATGATGTGGGCATCCTACAAAAGGGCCTCACTGAGACAGATGCCTGGTGTCAAAGCCATGGCCTCAAGCTCAATGCCAAAAAGTGCATTGTCATCCCCTTTGGTAAAAACTCTGTACCCATGAGCTACCACATAGGTGGTAGTCTGCTTAACACTGAAAGTGTGATAAGAGACCTTGGGACACAGGTGGACAGTAGTCCCTCCTTTGATAATCACATCACCACAGTAGTTAGGAAATCCTTCTATGTGGCACACCTCATCACAAAAGGTTTCTCATCCAGGAAAAAAGAGGTCATTGTTCCCCTCTACTCATCACTCATTAGACCCATTATAGAGTACAATGCCCCTTTTGGTATGTACCTCACAAGACATCTACAACAACTGGAAAGGCCGTAGAAATACCCAACAAAGAGGATTACTGGCCTCAGACAGATGCCCTACGCAGACTGTCTCAAAAAACTCCAGCTTTACTCCCTCATATATTGCCTACTCAGAGGCAATCTCTGCTTAACATACAAAACTATGTCAAACCCAGAGCTGTTGGAAATGCTTCACTTAAATAAATCCCAATCCCTCCGAGCTACATGCTCTAGGGACCTAAACCTTGTCACCACAATAAACAGAACATGATGGAAGGATAGATTCCTGTCCCAGAGACTTCCCATACTCTGGAACAAACTACCTATCTGTATCAAACAAAGCTCCACATTAGCACTCTTCAAGAAAAATCTTGATGATTGGATGGGAAATAGGAAATTCACCCCGGGGATCACTTCTGTGGCTCTGCTCGACAGGGACACAGGAAAATAATTTTCTTGGGTGGCGAAAGCCAGGGTACCTTTATGGCTAGGCATTTATAGGCCCTAGGGCCAATAGCCTAGTATCTATCTATGAACCTATGAACCTATGAACTAGTATTACTGGATATATAGGCAAATATACTCACCGTCTGCATGCAGTATTATTTAATGGTCTACTACAGTTGTCTGTTGTGCTAAATAAAGCCATTATTTAAATGTGTACCAAAATAAATAAAATCATGCAGTTGTATCTATTACAAACACTTCATGATATACTGCTATGTATGGTGTAGTGATGTGACTCCTTAGTACGGGTTAACAACATTACTTTGCCACAAGGAGTAAACTGTCTTGATTTTCTAATAAGGTTACTGGATAAGAAATACTTGCTGTGGCTATGTTAACATGATGAAAAAATAAGTCTTCTATTTTATCATTATAGCTGCATATATACAAGACTACCAATATATTTGGGATGCTCATTTTTCATATATGTTAAGACGGGTCTACATCACATAATCGAACACCCAAATGTTCGACTTTCATATGGCCAAGACCATATGATCGAACATTTGAATGTTCAAAAATGTAAAAAAAAAAACAAAACTAAGCAGTGCTAGCAGGGAGGCAACCCCCCCGCACTCCCCCTATTTAAATATACCAATTCCGAGATCGCACTACATTGCAATAAAGGGAAATCTTCCCATTCTGCACTCTATGGAGATCCCCATTCAGACTGTTCGAACTTTTAAAAGTTCGATCATATGGTCTCGGCTATATGAAAGTCGAGCTTTTAAAAGTTCGACCTTCTGAAGGGGACCTGTTAAGACATATTACTATACCTGCTAACATCAGGAATTATGTTTAATATTCTGTATGCCATGCATATGTATTTATCACTGCATTTACTCTGATACTTTTACAAAAAACACATAAGCTGCTATTTATATAAATGGTATACACTACACAAAGCTAGTCTGTGGAAGATTGCACCGAAATGGTCTACATGTGTTTCACAGATAACAGTATAACAAGGTAGCTGAAGCAATACTTTACTGCATACCAGACAGACAGCTGGTGAGCAGTATGTGTGAAAATGAGCTACACAGCTTGAATGACAGTGATAAAAGACATCTGGGACAGTTATACTGAGTACCACTATTCTCATCTAAAACTGTACAAGAGTTCAGTTACAGCTGTGCTGGATAGTGTAAGTGCTATCTAAAACTGTATTGCCATATTGTTACAGAGGGGCAGTAAATGGACAGAAACCACTGAGTTAAAAGGCAGCACATCTTCTGTTAGCCTGTCTGTCCTCCCTGCACTCAGAAGCTGTAGTCTGTGGCCACTAGTGACAGGCTACAGCTGCTATTGCAGTATTACTTACTTGGCTGTAGGCTCCCAGTTGCACCACAGTAATAGGCTGTTTTTGGAGACTTCCTCTTGCTGTGAGGCAGCCTGCTCCACTCGCCTACCTTGCCCCATTGACACCCACCCTCAGCATCACTAAGTTTACACAAATTTCCCCTCCCACTTTTAACAATCACACCTGTATGTACCCACTAAATCAAACACTCTGCACATCCCACATATAACTAACTTCCACACTCTCACGACATCCATCCCATCATTACCTTATACTCCTATTCCTTCTATTACTACCTTCCAATGCAGCCATCCTATTGCTACCTACCATTCCTACCTAAACCCTCAGTACCTTCATTACTCTCAGACCCCCCCCAAACTCCCATCCATTCATACTGCACCTCCCACACCACTGGACACCACCTGACTTTACTTCCTTCCCTACTTATACTTCATGCACTTTTACTTTTCCCTCTCTTTTATAGTAGAAGTTTCCTTAACTCACAATAAGGGTACTTAATCATTTCCCACTATTAAATCCTCTTCTTTTGATCCCTCCTTTGAACTATTTCTCACTGTACAGATGACCCAAGAACCATTCCAGACTTCTGACCAACTTCCCAGCATGACCAAAATTAGAAGAAAATATTCTCCACACACATATAACTACAATTCTGGCAACAGCTATCATAATAGCTCACATTACAGCTCGATTCAGGTGATTATCATTCCCATCAGATCAATCCTAAACACAGATAAAGACTACCGTCTTGACCTCTTCACCACCAACATTATGCACAGACTACTAGCATCCTTAGTGACTATCCCTCAGTACAGGGCATCCTCTCCTTAAAACCTCCAAACTTACCTCCTGAAATACTAGAAACAAAAGCTATATTCCATACAGGAAGCACTAATCTGTGTCATAAATAGCCTGGACTGGATCCATACTATACCATGCAGATAACCCCACTGTAGCACTGCAAATGTTCAACTCCTTTGTAAATGACATGCTTGGCAGGCACTTCCCTACCATTAACAGATGACTAAAAGGACAAAGCTGCCCCTGGCTCATTACAGCTTTAATAAACTAGTAAAATATAGGGATAAAGCATGGAAAACTTGGAAAAACCTACAAAATGCTTAGGGGTAACCTAGGTTTCTATCTATAAGGCATTTATGCAAAATAAGAAATAAGAACAGCTACATCTTCATACACATGATCTAGACTTCATACCTCCACTTCTCAGCCCAATAAATTCTGGACACCAATTTTAGTTACAACAAAACTATCAACACATGACAGATCATGCAAGAAAATAAGAATTTAGGACTTGAAAATGCTAATAGGTTTTTCAATCATCCCTTTCTCAGCAAAGTACCTTACTCAGCTCCAAAACATTAATATAAATATATCATCATATTTTAACAACAACATGGCATCCCTTACCAATGATCAATCATCCACCTCAAGTAATACCATGGAAAATTCTACCAATTCTTTCCAATATACTTCTACTTTCTATTCCCATAAAGTAGTCAAGAAATACTTAAAAATATGGACACAAAATATAACCCTAATCCAAATAATATATATATATATATATATATATATATATATATATATATATATATATATATACAGCATTTCTAAATATGTTTGCTAAAGAGCTAGTGAAACCGTTAACCTATCAATCATCACAGATTAAATCCCCCTTCAGTTTAAGAATGCTATCATAATTCCCATTCCTAGAACTTCCCTGCCTTCTACTCATCAGGACTTTTATTGAGTTCCATTCTCTGCCCTGTCACCAAGATGTCTGCAAAACTAAAATATGACTAGGTGTTCAAGCATATTAACAAATATGGTCTACTAATAGATTCTCAGCAAAGATTTAGAAGTGGGCACAATGCGCTCACAGATGTCTATCTTCTTTCTGCTCAGTGATAACAAAAAACTGTCTGACAAGAATAATAGTCATTGCTCTGCATAAGGAAATGAATATTATCCATTGCACTGGACAGTGAATAATATTCATTGCATTGCATAGGGAAATGAATATTATCCATTGCACTGGACAGTGAATAATATTCATTGCATTGCATAGGGAAATTAATATTATCCATTGCACTGGGCGGTGATTAATATTCATTGATCTGCATAGGGAAATGAATATTATCCATTGCACTGGACAGTGAATAATATTCATTGCATTGCATAGGGAAATGAATATTATCCATTGCATTGGGTGGTGATTAATATTCATTGATCTGCATGGGGAAATGAATATTATCCATTGCAGTGGGCCATGATTAATATTCATTGCTCTGCATAGGGAAATTAATATTATCCATTGCACTGGGCAGTGATTAATATTCATTGCTCTGCATAGGGAAATTAATATTATCCATTGCACTGGGCAGTGATTAATATTAATTGCTCTGCATAGGGAAATGAATATTATCCATTGCATTGGACAGTGAATACTATTCATTGCTCTGCATAGGGAAATTAATATTATCCATTGCACTGGACAGTGAATAATATTCATTGCTCTGCATAGGGAAATGAATATTATCCATTGCTCTGGACAGTGAATAATATTCATTGCTCTGCATAGGGAAATTAATATTATCCATTGCACTGAACAGTGAATAATATTCATTGCTCTGCATAGGGAAATTAATATTATTCATTGCACTGGGCAGTGAATAATATTTATTGCTCTGCATAGGAAAATGAATATTATCCATTGCACTGGACAGTGAATAATATTAATTTCTCTGCATAGGGAAATAAATATTATCCATTGCACTGGGCAGTGATTAATATTCATTGCTCTGCATAGGGAAATTAATATTATTCATTGCACTGGGCAGTGAATAATATTTATTGCTCTGCATAGGGAAATGAATATTATCCATCGCACTGGACAGTGAATAATATTAATTTCTCTGCATAGGGAAATTAATATTATCCATTGCAGTGGGCCATGATTAATATTCATTGCTCTGCATAGGGAAATTAATATTATCCATTGCACTGGGCAGTGATTAATATTCATTGCTCTGCATAGGGAAATTAATATTATCCATTGCACTGGGCAGTGATTAATATTAATTGCTCTGCATAGGGAAATTAATATTATCCATTGCACTGGGCAGTGATTAATATTAATTGCTCTGCATAGGGAAATGAATATTATCCATTGCATTGGACAGTGAATAATATTCATTGCTCTGCATAGGGAAATTAATATTATCCATTGCACTGGACAGTGAATAATATTCATTGCTCTGCATAGGGAAATGAATATTATCCATTGCTCTGGACAGTGAATAATATTCATTGCTCTGCATAGGGAAATTAATATTATCCATTGCACTGAACAGTGAATAATATTCATTGCTCTGCATAGGGAAATTAATATTATTCATTGCACTGGGCAGTGAATAATATTTATTGCTCTGCATAGGAAAATGAATATTATCCATTGCACTGGACAGTGAATAATATTAATTTCTCTGCATAGGGAAATAAATATTATCCATTGCACTGGGCAGTGATTAATATTCATTGCTCTGCATAGGGAAATTAATATTATTCATTGCACTGGGCAGTGAATAATATTTATTGCTCTGCATAGGGAAATGAATATTATCCATCGCACTGGACAGTGAATAATATTAATTTCTCTGCATAGGGAAATTAATATTATCCATTGCAGTGGGCCATGATTAATATTCATTGCTCTGCATAGGGAAATGAATATTATCCATTGCTCTGGACAGTGAATAATATTTATTGCTCTGCATAGGGAAATTAACATTATCCATTGCACTGGACAGTGAATAATATTCATTGCTCTGCATAGGGAAATGAATATTATCCATTGCACTGGGCAGTGATTAATATTCATTGCCCTTCTGACAGCCTTTGAAAGTGTCAACTACAATATGCTGCTAAACATGCCTCTCAGCATCATATGTCCAGAAGCAGGTGCAAAGCCAAAAATAATGGAGGTAGAAAGGCCCAAAATTATGGATGGATTTTAAATATCGCTTTTATCAACCTACAAAGTTGATAGAATAACAAGGCTTTGCATTACCATGCATTTTTGGAAGGATATGAAGCCTGAAACTCAAATGGCTGTCAATAGTTAGTGACTGAAATCCTTAACAATTTGCTAGAAAAAACACACATTTTGAGAGAAATAGACCAAAAATATGAGGCAGAAATCTAGACATTCTGAAAAATCTGGGAAGTTGAAAGGCATGCTAATAAATAAGCTATAATCCCTGAGGTTTAGCACTAATGTTACCTAGTTTAAACACTGCTTCTCAAACAGAACTTTCTTAGTGGAGGCAAGCAACCTAATCACAAAAGTGGATACATGTGCTGCAGGGCTCCTCTGAGGATTAGTGCTTGGCCCAGAGTTGTGCTCATTATTTATCAATGACATGAACATAAATAGCTCATCATACAACATCACACTATATGTAGACTGCATGTCATCATACATCACACTATATGTAGACTGCATGTCATCATACAACATCACACTATGTGTAGACTGCATGACATCATACATCACACTATATGTAGACTGCATGTCATCATACATCACACTATATGTAGACTGCATGTCACCACACATTACACTATATGTAGACTGCATGTCATCATACATCACACAATATGTAGACTGCATGTCATCATACATCACACTATATGTAGACTGCATGTCATCATACATCACACTATATGTAGACTGCATGTCATCATACATCACACTATATGTAGACTGCATGTCATCATACATCACACTATATGTAGACTGCATGTCATCATACATCACACTATATGCAGACTGCATGTCATCATACATCACACTATATGTAGACTGCATGTCATCATACATCACACTATATGTAGACTGCATCTCATCATACATCACACTATATGTAGACTGCATGTCATCATACATCACACTCTATGTAGACTGCCTCTCATCATACATCACACTATATGTAGACTGCATGTCATCATACATCACACTATATGTAGACTGCATGTCATCATACATCACACTATATGTAGACTGCATGTCATCATACATTGCACTATATGTAGACTGCATGTCATCATACATCGCACTATATGTAGACTGCATGTCATCATACATCACATTATATGTAGACTGCATGTCATCATACATCGCACTATATGTAGACTGCATGTCATCATACATCACATTATATGTAGACTGCATGTTAATATATAGAAATGCCCCCTCTTCATTATCTGCACAAAAACCACTACAAAAGAACTTTACTATTTCCTGTAATTGGCTAAATAAGAACTACTTTCACCCTGTGCTTAGAAACATTGCTCTTTGGAACACAACACAAGTAGCCAGATTTATTCCTCAGCAATAAAAATGGCACCCTATTGAGATGTCAGCATGTCAGCACTGAAAATGCTGAGTACCAACAAGCTGGAAAAAAAAGATTGAAAATACAGGAGAAGGGAGAATCTTAAAAATTACTCTTCTCCTTTAAACTTGTTGTTGAGGGTGGGGCCAAACTTACATATACCAACTCCGAGATTGCCATATCTTAGAGAAAAGGGAATATCCTAGAAGTGATATCTTGGACTTAGTGTATGGAAGCACAATATTTCGGCCATTCAGTTTTTGTGTTTCAGGACTCACTCTAATGGGTCCTGACATTTCAAATGGTTACCAATAAAAACACGTAGCAATAAGACATATACCCAGTCAAACAGTACAAATACCTTGGACTGATCCTTACCCATTTCTGTAATTCAAGTCAGACATAAACACAGCCATCTCAAATGTTTTGGCACAACTTAAAGCTTCTTACTCTGTCTCCAACCACTTTACTGTAGAGGCCAGAAAGGCTATTGCAAAGAATGCCCTTTCTTATACTTGTTGTTGTTTATCTTTCGGCTTTTTCCCGGTAAGGGGTCGCCACAGCGGAACTCTGGTCCTCTAATGACTGGCAGTAGATTATACTAATCGTTAAATATTCCATACCCATTGTCTTTTTCCAGTAAGCCTGCAACATCAACCATATACAAGCTATTTTAAATGCCACATGCAGACTTATCAACCTCTTTCCACAGACCAGCACTACACAACCCTGCAAAAAGCCAGCTGGCTACCAGTAACTGATCAAACATTCTACTTCTTTCCTCACCTAAATATAAAATATTAAATAACAGCTTCTGCCTTTCCCTCTGAAGAAAACTGCAGATAAAAACAACACCATACTCACCAAGAAGACAGGAAAACATTAATTTCACATTGTAGACATTGCCACATTTTGGCATTGTCATGTGAGGGAAATAAACAGTTTTAGTAAACATCATTCCACCTAAATGGAGCCTCTTATCTTCTAAACTCAGATAAATTCCCAAATCGACTGAAATGAGGAAAAAACTCAGAATACCTTAAAGAAGTAAAAGCAAAACACCTGCTTTACAAGCAAAGGGGAAACATCTTAACCGACGCTGTCCCAATCCCCTTTCACAGTAAAACACACCACACCAGAATGGCATATGACGACCTTTATTGAACAACATTCTTAATAATACAATGAACTGATCAGCCATAAAATTCATTAATCATAACTTGAACATATGAACTTAATTTCCATATAAAAATTTAACAGGGCAGCATCTCCCACTCACCCCTACCACAAAATAAGCAGCATTACCTCAACCGCTCTTACTTTATTGGAAGCAGCGGGTCACCACTCACTTCCATACCCAACCAGCCTCCTTGCAAAATACAACACCGAACACCAGAGGGGGAACAGAAGAGGTACAAGCTTGCCCTTCTTCTATGCCAGCCACCCAACCTACATATGAAATTAACCAGAAATCATCCAACACAAATAAAGAGAGAGGGAGGCAGGGCTGGCAGCAAGCTTACACCTAAGTCTGATCTCCCCACCCTACAACTGTTAAATAAAACTAAATTAACCCCTCTTTACTCTTGCCTCACTTCCTCTCTTTCACTCATCCCTTTAACCTTAACCTTTTCTTGACTGATACTCTACCAAATCCTTCCTCCTTCCCATTCAACCCAACAGCTTTCCCCCAACACCTTTTAACTTCCCCTTCTCCCTGTCCCCTTTCAACGTAGATATATAACGTGTCTCTGGAGAAATTAGCTTGTTCCAAACTACATTTCACATCTCTTCACCTTGTGCTTAGAATTCTTTTCAATTTCTACAACAATCTAGTAAATAACACTCAGTTGTACATTTGTACATACATTATCTTAATAGATGGCTAATCAGCAGTGCTGCCTCTAATTTCCTAGTACTAACAATTTTACCTATGTAGATAATAATGGTAGATTACAGAAATTCTGTTACTGCAACCAAGTCGCGGGAATAGTTACATGTATACACCTTTCCACAGTTCACATAATATAATCAAAGGCAGGTAGGGCAGATAGATTAGGTACCTATATACTGGCTACTTCAATAGTTAGTTACTTGCTCTCTACAGTTCATTTAGTATATTTAATTTTCTATAATCGCTGCTCTATCCACTATCAATCAAGTAACTGCTGGTAAATTTTAATGTGTAAGAAAAAAATCAACAGCTTAAAAAATGCACTTTAATCTACTTCCAAAATGTCGACTTTCATCTGCAAGAGTAAACTGTGGTTCCTTATTATACAGTAAAACAGACACATTCAACAATAAAAAAATGACATGATTAAAAGCCACATGATACAAATGTCACATGATAAAAATATCATATGCATTAATACCAGAGGAGCTACAGCCATTTAATATGACTTGCCAGCAACATTCTCTTCAATCAAGTTCATCATCAGAATCAAATCTCTTGCTGGCATGGTGAAAAAAATCAATCACAGTAAATTTCTGCCCAACAAAATTCACGCAAACTGCTGAATGCCTGAATAAAGCGTTAGTACTGTCTTCTGCGTTAACAGAATGCACATAATCATATTCTGCATCCATTCCCTGTTGGTTCAACTGATATAAAGGCAAGCAAATGATTCACAGCTAGAAGCAACATAAACCACATAGCTTGACGTACAATTAAAATACCCAGGTACCCCTATTTTAATGCCATTAAGCAACACAAAAAATTTTCATATGATTAATATAGTTGCACTGATTGCAATCACAACATCTAAAAATGCCTCTTGGTCCCTTAGACTCACTGTTATTCACTCAACTCAAGTGATTCTGAAAAATATCTTTAAAATGTCTTCCTTTTTCATGCACAAATCTGTACTCTGGACCACTGCTCTCTACAGTAGCGGGGAAACCCTCTAAGATTTTCCAGTTGCTTTTAATAATACCTTTGACAGCTTTCTTATCTACTGAATTATTTAATAACATTACATTAGTGAAATCAAAATTCTGCAACTTGCCTTTAGGGTTTATACAAACCGAGCACACCATTTTCTCTATCGTAACTTGCTGTGAGACAGTCTCATAAGAATCCTCCTTGTTTAGAAAATCTTTTTGATAGTGTCTCCCTCTCCTCTTAAACAAGGCATCACCTTCTTTTAGTAAACTTGTCTGGACAGTAGCATGAATCGTGTTTAAAAACACACGGTGCACACTAATGTAATGCAGATGCATGTTATTTTGTACTTGTTTCTTAAAAATCTTACTCTTTATTCTGTTATTCTCTTTGTAAATCACAACATCTAAAAAAGTATCCCCAACCATATTTGACATTACACTTCAAATACCCAGGCACTCCACTTAAATATACTATAAAGTGATATAAACATTCAGGTGTGATGTATCTCAAGATAAAAATATAGCCAATACATTTTAATATAAAATATAATATAATATGCAACCTTTGTATTGTTATTAAACATTTTCTCCCAACTGGAAACAAGAAGTTGCAGGACTGGGAGGCCATAGCTGCCCTCATACCATTCCCAGCCTTCTTATGAATATGACCACCATACTGAACATAAATGTAAAGAGAACGCACCTCTAGGACTTGTGCCATTAATCTTACACTATTGTCATTCAATTCCATCATATAAAAAATAGCCATCAGCTCCATCTCAGCTAGTCAACAGAGGCTTCAAAGACAGATTATTTAAGTCCTTGGGCCACATTCATGAATAGCTAATTTCTGTGTTGCTATCACGTGCACTATTTTGTATTCATTAAACACCTCTACATGTTGAATAGAGCCGCCAAACAAAGGTAAATAACACAGTATGCTAATGAAAGCATAAGCAGCTGAACTACATGATGATTAACCAAATTAATCAATCCAAGATGGCAGAGCCATTCAGTAAGCTACAAAGTAACTGTGTACAAATGGTGTAGCCCTTTGCCACGAACACCAAAACGTACTGGAACACAGCCACTATCACACTTAGAAAAAAAAGCAATGTTAGGGGCTGCTGCTGCTTTTTCACATGTCTGTGTGCAGCAGGCTCAAATCTATGCTGCTGCTAATAGACCTTGTTCAAGGGGAATAAAGGTGTTCAGACCCTGTTTAACATATCATGGACTGCATGATATTGAAATAGTAGAGTGATACAGGGTTAATAAGGAAACACTTCAGGAACTCTGCAACCTCTACCACCCCCAACACAGACCCAGGAGAAGTTGAGAAGAACCTGTACCAGTGGAAATTAAGGTATGTGTAACATTAAGGATATTAGCTACTGGTACATTCCAGAGACCCACAGGGGATATACTAGGGGTGTCACAGGCCTCAGCCTCTAGAATTTTCACAATATCTTAATGCTGTGCTACAACATGTAAGGGAGTACATATATTGTTCATGCACATTAGAGGAGAGAGCAAGAACAATGCAGAAAATCTATGTTGTAGCACACATCCCTGAAGTCTTGGTGGCCATAGACTGCACTCACATAAAATTAAAACCTCACCTGATAAACAGGGAAGGACATACATCAATAGGAAGAAGTTCCACTCAGTCAACTGCCAAGTTGTCTGTAATGCCCAAGGGATCATCCTCAATATGTTTGCAGGCAACCCAGGCTGTTATCATGACTTACACATATGGCACACCTCATAACTGTATACAAAGTTTGCTATGGGTGATGTTCCACAAAGCCATCCCTTGGGTGATGCAGGTTATGCAGTGGAACTGTGGCTCATGGCACCCATCTGAAACACACATAAACCCATGCTCTATATGCACAATATGCCCTTGCCTTGGCTAATAGGCAAAGTAAGTGTACACACTCACCATAAGTTCATAGGTTCATAGGTAGGTACTAGGCTATCGGCCCAAGGGCCTATGCAAGCCTAGCCAACAAGGTTCCCTGGCTTACACCACCCAAGAAAGTTATTTTCCTGTGCCACTGATGAGCAGAGACACAGAAGTGATCCCTGGGGTGTATTTCCTATTTCCCATCCACTCATCAAGATTTTTCTTGAAGAGTGCTAATGAAGAACTTTACTTGACATAGATGGGTAGCCTGTTCTAGAGTATGGGAAGTCTCTGGGATAGGAATATATCCCTCCAGCATGTCCTGCTTATTGTGGTAACAAGGTTTAGGTCCCTAGAGCATGTAGCTCAGAGGGATTGGGATTTCTTTAGGTGTAGCATGTCCAACAGCTCTGGGTTTGACATAGCTTTATATGTTGGGCAGAGATCACCTCTGAGTAGGCGAAATGCTATGGAGTAACTGAGGTGGTCAGTGTAGGGCATTTGTTTGAGTCCAGTAATCCTCTTTGTGAGGTACTTCTGTGGCCTTTCCAGCTGCTGAAGATGTCTTATGGGGTACATTCCAAAAGGGGCGTTGTACTCTATAATGGGTCTAATGAGTGATGAGTAGAGGGTAACGATGACCTCTTTTTTCCTGGATGAGAACCCTTTTATGATGAGGTGTGCTATGTAGAAGGACTTCCTGACTACTGTGGTGATGTGACTATCAAAGGAGAGACTACTGTCCACCTGGGTCCCAAGGTCTCTTATCACGCATCTGGTGTTAAGTAGATTGCTGCCTATGTGGTAGTTCATAGGTACAGAGTTTTTACCAAAGGGGATGACACTGCACTTTTTGGCATTGAGCTTGAGGCCATGGCTCTGACACAATATGATAACACCACCTAAGAATCAAAGGTTAGTGCACCCACTCAACAATTAAGAGGGAAATGATAACACACACACTCATCAGCAAAGGAAGGAACATCACAACCTAAGCACATACAAATATTAAAAGTGATGCCCTCCGATGTCCACAAACTTTAAATACACATGCAATGTCTGTGTAAGGATAACATCAGACAGAGAGAGTCCCAAAGCACATGACTCTTAATTGCAGTAATATCAAGGTAAGTGTGGAACCTGTAGTATATGAACAAATGTAAGATAAAGCACCTGCATACTGTCAGTCTTGTACATATCCACTCTCTGTATCACACATATATGCAATGCTGTGTCTAACCCAAATGATGAAAGCCCATGGCACAGTCATCATCATTCTCACAAGGTTGGGGGGTGCAGTAGGGCAAAGGTGACACCAGAGTAGTGAGTGTGTGTGAGTAAGAAATATAGAACATTCATTAAAGTATGAAATATCTCTGGAGTACAAACAGAAGATATATCCCAATCAATGTTAATGTTTTTTTTTTTACCTTGCATGTGTGTGGTTTAATATGGGTAGTTTTTGTGAAATATGTGTCTACATGAACACAATCAAGCTGTCTGCCTGCACTATATCCTGCCATGTCTGCTCTGTGTTGTTACTCCCAACCATGAAAACGACCTCTGCCAGGAGTTGCACTGCCACTTCCACGTCCCTAGTTCAAAGTGGGGATGCAACCTGAATGTGAGAGATGTCTGCTGGACAAGCTGTCCTCACAGCTACGTCCAGTACCAAGACCCAGTGGCCTACCATGTGTGGATGTGGACACCTCACTCACTGACGGACCAGTGAAGGTAGTGCAGTACAGGAGAGTGATCTGGTATGGCCATGTAGGCTAACACCAGAGGATGTTGTGGCTCTAAGGGGACATGGATACTGAACCTCCCTCAGCAGACATTCCATCACATGCACTGCCAAATCTAATGTGTCACTCATCCTATCCAATGTCACTCACACAGTTGAGGCAGTCATGCAATAACAATGATAACACAATACTGTGAAGTAACCATGCTAAGCTGGGACGCACAGCAAGATCTGACATATGTGCAGTATACCAGCAGTGAATCTTTAAAACTGCATACTTAGCAAAATTCCTTTTTCTATTGCATATTGAAATATATTAAAAATGTGAACATGTAAGCAGTTTGTGTAGAGGACAAATATAAGTTATGAAATAGTGCAGTGATTTGTAGAACAATCTCCTCTAAGTAACTAGCAGTAATAGTCTGTCTGTATCCAATCAATCTCCCCTCCTTCCACTTCCATAGCTATATTTTCTATAGTTTAGCTCTGTGAATAGTGTGAAGATGTACACGAGGTGTGAAATCATTAGCATTCCTAAATACCAAAAAAACACTTGGTGTAGGAGATGCAAACATGGTCTAGGTAGCTACATGATTACATGCACATGGCCTAGGACTGCAGGGAGGAGCAATAACAATTGTTAACTGCTAATGGTTTGCAAGTGCTACTGATTGCTCTGACTACAACAACAACCAGAAAAGTGACTGTTCTCTCTGAAGTGTTTGTATCTTGCAGAGTCGTCTTACAATAAAAAGTATGCACTTTGAGACCTATGAGAGCAACCTTAACAACACTGATATCCTTGTACTGCAAACACACCAACATCCCCTGCTTAAAATCTGTCTAAAATGCTGATCACCAATATGACACTTTATCCCCCTCTCTCCCCCCTAAAGGACCATTACTGCAGCACAAGTTAAAGCTGCATTGTCCAAGGCCAAGAATACAGCGTCCATGGGACCTAATAATATCCCTGGCTGTGTTCTACATGAACTACAAAGCGAACTGGCCCTGTTCAGTCACAGCCTCATCTCAGGCTTTGTCTCTACTGAAAGGCATACTGCTACAGTCACCCCTCTCCATAAAGGGGGAGCAACTACAGAGCCTGGGAATTATCACCCCATTAGCCTGACGAGTCCGATATGTAAAGCTATGGAGCACAGCATTATGGACCTGATTAACAAAGATATAGGAAATCTCCAAACTCTAGACCACATGCAATTTTGTTTTGTGAAAGAGAGATCATGCCTGCTCAACCTGGTTGACTTCTTTGAGTCAGTCACCAGGGCTGTGGATGAAGGTAAGGCAGTGCATACATCCTACCTCAATCTGGCCAAGGCCTTTGATACCATTCCTCACTCAGGAATTATTGATAAACTCACAAAACTAGGCATCAACCCCTATATCACTAGGTGGGTTGCAAATTGGATCAGAGATAGAACACACAGTTTGAAAATAACGGACTCCAAGTCAGACTGCAGACCAGTCACGAGTAGAGTCCCACAGGGATTGGTCCTGGGTCCTCTCCTATTCGGCATCTACTTCTCAGAAGTCCAGACCAACACAAAGGGACTCTGGCTGATGAAGTTCACAGATGACTGCAAACTCAGAACCATTATTAATTCCCCAAGTGATGCAGACATCCTACAGAAAGGCCTCACTGCAACCAGTGACTGGTGTTGAAACCATGGCCTTAAGCTTTATGCCAAACAATGCGTCGTCATCCCCTTTGGTAAAAACTCAGTTCCCACTAATTACCACATCGATGGGAGCCCACTGAACACTGAAGGCATTATAAGAGATCTGGGGACACAGGTTGACAGCAGCCTCTCCTTCAGCCACCACATTGCCACTGTGGTCAGAAAGGCCTTCTATGTAGCACATCTCATTATAAAGGGTTTGCATCCAGGAAGAAAGAGGTCATTGTCTCTCTCTATTCTTCCCTTATTAGACCAATCATCAAGTATAATGCCCCATTTGGCATGTACCTTACTAGACACTTGCAACAGCTGGAGAGGCCACAGAAACGTACCTCATGAAGAGGATCATAGGCATTAAACACATGTCCTACACGGACAGACTCAAAAGACTCCAGCTATTCTCTGTCTCATATCACCTACTTAGAGGTGATCTCTGCTTGACTTATAAAGCCATGTCTGACCCAGCTCTGTTAGAAATGCTACATCTAAAGAAATCCCAATCCCTTCGCACCACATGCTCCAGAAACCTCAACCTCATTACCACAATCAACAGAACATACTGGAGGGACAGGTTCCTCACCTAGAGACTGGCCATGCTCTGGAATAGACTTCCCATACATGTCAAGCAGAGCACCTCACTGACCCTCTTCAAGAGAAATCTTGATGAGTGGATGGGTAATAGAAAGTTCACCCCATGGATCATTGCAGTGGCTCTACTTGATAGAGGCACTGGAAACTAACTTCAGGTGGCACGATGACAGGGCACTTCTATGGGCTAGGCTTGTAAAGGCTCTAGGGCCATTAGCCTAGTACACACCTATGAACCTATGAATCAAAGATGCAAATAAATGGCCATGACAATACATTTCTGTAGTTAAGATGGACTAACTAGCAGGGGAATATGCTCAGAAAATAAAGAGAAGAAATAGCTGGAAGTGTTGGCAACCTGACGTTAAAATGGTGTGGGCTATTATCAACGTAAAGTATATGTCAATATAACATGATCTAGACATGTTCAAGCAACTGAGAAAGGAAACATTTCTGGCCCTGTGTTGGTGGCAAAGAGAGATAAAAAACACAAAACAGTGTGTGTTCTTATTGTACTGAATTGAGGGTTGAACTCCAGATAGTGTGCTGTCTGACAGAGCTGATGCATATTTTCTGAGCATCATATGATCGGATTGTAACACACAGAGATCTAGGAAACTTCAAAATCCTGCATTTTCATTATTATGCTTAGATATTTGTTAATACTGGCAATATATATATATATATATATATATATATATATATATATATATATATATATATATATATATATATATATTGTTTTGCTCCATATTTGCATGGGCTTTGGCAAAGCACTCTGAGGACTGGCAACATGTCAAAGCAGTGAATGAGATTCCACTACCCAAGGTACAAACTGAGAAATTTTATTTGACATGCTATCAGTAGTGCATTTCACAGTGGCACAGGTGTGATTTGCTACAGCACTCTGAACAGCAGTAAGAGAAGAAATTATACATTGCTTCTGAGTATCAGTGTAGCACATGGTTTAAATGAAATGATTCTAAAGAAACAGGAAAGAAGATACAAATTTTAAATCCAGCTTGAAGCCCCATGCAGTTTGGGATGTTTGAAGCAGGTGTGAAAATGCAGCTTGTGTTTTGTTGTGTCATATAAATTGTTATACATGTTTTTTTCTGCCTGTTTAATCTCTGCACTGCTTAGCAGAGCACAAACAGGGCTCAAACGTAAAGGAAACAGTGAGCAATTGAATTTCTGTCATCTCCATTAATGCTAACAGCTTTGGCACCATTGAGTGGTATTTCTATTGAGTGAGTGATGTGTACAATCTGTATACCTGTTTCTGTAAAAGAAGCTGTAAATGCAGTGCCTTTAGCCCCTTAACAGAGGTTCTCTGAGTTTCAAATCCAGACAGTGTGAAGGGAATGCAGAAAGTATTTCTCCAGATGTATGCAGAACAGCATATACTTTTTTCCTGTTTCTTGCCTTGTGCAGATAGATGCTCTCTGCTGAGAGGTATGCAATCAAGCTCACCTGCTTAAGATAAAAAAGTGACAAATTTTTATTTGGGAAGCCTTCTGTGGTGCAAATACGGTTAGTGGCAAAGCGTGGACATTAGCACTCTGGACAGTACTGAGTGGAGAACATCCACAAGCTGTTCACCTATCTCCTTGGCATAAGGTGTAAGTGAGTAGATTTTAAATGCAGAACACATGTGATCCAGGGTTCAAATCCCAATAACATTTGTTCTTGCAAAGGGTATGAGAATGCAATTTCTAATGACGGTTTGGTTTGGAAGGTAACACGGCATACAAATGGCTATCTTAGTTATGTTTATTGGAATAAATGTGTCATTAATGCTTTGAGATACATTTCTCTAAGTCGCATATCTCATAAGTGATTTACTTATCACAGTTCAATGTGTGTGCAACTGTTTAAGCAGGATAATTATGATAGTGAATTAACAATGTACTTGCATATTTATGATGAACAAAATACTTAAGCTGAACTCAACTTCTCTCCTCATATAGTCCAACTCTATGTTTAGGACAGTATGTGTAGTGATGTTTGTATATATCATACCCCAACCTGTATTAATCAGATCATGAAAGTCCATCAATTTGACATACATTCACAAACAATATTAATGACTCTTTCACAGGAATGCATTTTACAAGACTTTGTAAAATCACACATGCAAGCTTATTTGATGTGTATCTCCATTCATACTGAATGCAGTTTATCTGTAATGAATAGGGTTGAACCCGAGTTATCCTCTAACACTGACAAATAATCACCTTTATTGAAATGTATGCACTATTCCTCCCTTAGGTTTGATCCCCACATTTGTCAACTAATATTTTATAGTGTGTAATTCCAGAAAGTTATGTGCCAAGTCATCCTATTTAACCTAAAAAACACCAAGGATAACAAAACTATTGAGTCTGTCAGTGTGACCATCTTTAAAAATATGAAGAGGTGAGTATCACACATGGCAAATCTCACTGCCATTTCATAACTTCATTTCTGTTTGATAAAATACATTCTTCTTTGTTTAAAAATACCCCTCTGTGCTTTCCATTGCACAAATGCAGTTGCCATTGTTTTGTGTGTTTGCACAGTAGTTGTTGAACGTGAAATTGGAATTTGGTGCCACTTCATACTTAGAGTTGCTGCTTGACTTCTGCAGGCATGGCTGGTGTGAGAGATGATGGTGCTAAATTTAGAGTACAGGGGTGGGGTGTTGAGGAGTCCAGGATATTTGTGGCACTCCTCATGAATTGCTACAGCTGTAGGCTGCTGCAGGGAGGCTATATTGGGTCTCAGTATAAGATCTCAAAAACCACGAAAAAACAAGAAGTATAATCACCAAACTGAAGCCAGCATACAGCAAAACGCTTTAATGTCTTCTGGTACCTCGGCTAAACATAGCCTTCAAAGGAATAATCAAAGACATACAGCTGCATCTTTTTATACATTTGCTAGATTGAGTCAATAACTCAATTATTCAATCAAAATATTTATTTTGAATTATCCCACAATCCAATCTTGGAGTATAATGAAATACTTTTGGAACTGCTTGAACGGGGTGAAAGATTAGGCTTTTTATCACAAAAAGATGTGAAAAAATTGTATATTGAAAATCCTAGAGATGCATTTTTCTATGCTTTGCCGAAATTACATCATAATTTTAATGACCCCCCTGGCCGTCCTATAGTCTCAAGTTGTGGATGTTTTCTTGAAAATGTGGGAATTCTATTAGATAGCTAATGTTTCTCATATTAATAATACTAATGAATTTTGTACTTTGGTTAGAAATATGCATTGGGACAATGACTTCTATTGGGCTACCGTAGATATCAAGGCTCTGTACACAAGCATTTCTACTACTTTTGGCCTTGAGGCTATAAGTCAGATTATGGGGGAGGGCCCACGTACATCTTTTGTTATTATGTTGCTTGAATTTGCACTGACACATAATTATTTTTTGTGTGAAGATAAAATCTTTTTGCAAAAGGAAGGAACTGCAATGGGGGCTAATTTTGCCCCCACTTATGCAATTCTTTTTATGTCATTTTTTGAGACTACTTTTTTGTATACTTTAAAATTTTTTCGTGAATCTGTGGTTTTATACCGTAGGTACATTGATGATTTGATATTTATTTGTAAAGGCAACATATCTGACTTTAGTAACTTTGTAGATGAACTGCATTTGAATAAATTTGGCTTGAAATTCACTTATAAAGTGAATTTACGTAGTATAGAATTCCTTGATATTTTGCTATATGTAGATACTTGTGATATTATTCAGTTTAGACCATTTAGAAAGGTGACAGCAACAAATAATTTTTTGCATGCCTCAAGTGCACACCCAACTCATTTAATTGAAGCCCTCCCTTTTGGATAATTTAAGCGTATTTTTGAGCACACATCCGAAAAATGTTTTTTGAAAGAAGAATTTCAGGATGTTAAATATAGACTTAAAAGTAGGGGTTATTCTGAAAAGGATGTTACATGTAGTGAAAAGAGAGTTTTGGGCAATAAAAGTTTAAGAAATCAAAATTTTATTGCTACTAAAGATGCTGTTGTGGGTAATAATGAAAAAATATTTTTTGTAACAAAATATTCCCCATTTTCTAATACATTAAAATATATTGTAGATTTTTTGTGGCCTACTGTTTGTGATAATGATGAGATAGGTCATCTGTTCCCTAAAAGGGTTAGCTTCTCTTATGGTAGATTTTCCAACCTTAAGGAACTTTTGAGTTCAAAATATAATATGAATAACTTTAAGGAAGGTAATGGGATGTTTTGTTGTGGTAGGTGTAAAATTTGTAATAAGGTGAAAAATCTTTCAGGCGGTGAAATAAATGGTATAAAATTTAATGCCACTGATAGATTTAATTGCAAATCATGTGGGGTTGTGTATATAGTGGGTTGTGGTTGTGTCCCATGTAAATATTATATTGGTCAAACTAAACGACAGGTAAAAATACGTATTATGGAACATATTGGTGATGTTAGGCATTGTAGAACTGATAGTCCTATATCAGAACATTTTAATAATTTTCACTCTGGGTGTTTGGATTCTTTATTTTTCTGTGTCCTTGGTAAACCAAGTGCTACAGGCTTTGGGAATTTCTCACAAAAACTTTTGAACCTAGAAAGTAGATTTATTCTTAATTTTGGTACATTAGTGCCTAAGGGTTTGAATTTAGAAATGAATATTAATTTTTAATATTTAAAATGTAGTAAAATAAGTATATTTTTACTATATGTATTAAAATTGTGGCTTAAGTGGTTTGTATTGATTGAATAATTGAGTTATTGACTCAATCTAGCAAATGTATAAAAAGATGCAGCTGTATGTCTTTGATTATTCCTTTGAAGGCTATGTTTAGCCGAGGTACTAGAAGACATTAAAGAGTTTTGCTGTATGCTGGCTTCAGTTTGGTGATTATACGTCTCAGTATAAGACTAAGATTTGGAACAGGTTAGCCAAGGCTGTTGCCAGTGCAACTGACATCCCATGCACTGGAGGGAATTGTCATCACCATTATAGTGACCTGAAACTGTGCAAGAAGGACCTCCTTAGCCAATGGTAGGATGAGTTTAGAACTGCTGACATCCCTCAGTTGTGTAAATATACTGACCTAAGTGTATTAAATAATATCAAATACAGTACCCAACCAAGACCGTTATTCAATATGCTTTCATGTCTCTTCTTCTCTTTTCTTCTTCTGTTATGTACAGCTGTTGAAGACATTGCAGTGAATCATGAGATGTACTTAGAGAGGTTAACTCGCCTTAGAGAGGAATGGGATACATATGCATCAGGTCTTACTATAACCGTAATAAGTATTATAATTGTATGCAATATGTCAGTAGTGGAATAAATAGTTGTATCTCTGATATCATAGCAGTGCAATTGATAAATGTTACAAACAAATAAGACCTTCCCATCATACCTGGGTGTGGCAAAGGTGTATAGACTGGATAATCATAACTGTTTCTTTTCTAAAATTATGCAGTCATGTGACATGCCATGAATCTAACTCTCTCTCTTTGTCTCACCCCACCTCTTCTCTCTCATTTTTTTTCTTTTTTTTGGGGGGGGGATATTTTATATGGAGTAAAAATGTTCTATTGTCATACATCTCTGTTTAGAAAAACAGCCATGCAGCACAGAGAGGTATACTGACCACTGCAAATCTGCCCACCTTCAGAGTCCCAAGTTGTCAGTGCTGCCTCCACAACCCTTGCCCTACCTGCCCCATCTGCATCATTTAACCTGCCCTGGCAGCTGGTGCACTGGTATCCTTTGGGAGTAGTAGTAGTGGAGGTGGTGATTTTGTCACCCACCAAGAGCTGACAGGGTTGGTGAAGTATATAATGGAAGAACACCTTGATGCCTGAATCAGCCATGGTAAAAAGGTGCTTTATTACATTGCCAAGAAGATGCCATGTCAAGCATTGACACAGGAAACTGAGACAAGAGACAGTGAAGACAATTCTGAGGGTGAGGACTAGATTCTCACTGTTCTCATGCTTGATTGTGCACATCCAATGTCTCCTACCTATCACAAATCATGGTATCCCCCACCCTTTTGTGTTCATCACCATCCTTGTCTGTCTTGTTTGTCATGTATGTCTGCATCTGTTTCCTCACCTAACCTTCTTATCTGACCCTCACATTCCTAAGCACCTTCCCCAATGTTCCTTCCCCTTTGAAAGTTAAAAAAGTAAAAAATGGACACCTGTCCCACAAAAAAAAAATGGCCCATACATAGCTCACCACATCACCTATGTGTCTTCTTGACACACTTGATTTGGTACAATTGGCTGAACAACATTATTCTGTTGTTGTCGCCTATCCTTGGTGTAGTGACAACCCAAATTCAACAAAATGTGACTACACTTCTACATTTATGTTGTGAAGAAGTGGATAGCTATGGTTGCCTCTCACTACCTTCCTGCAAATTCCTCTGTACTTTCCCCTCTGTCTTCCCTACATTTGATTCCCCCATTTCATCATTTTTCTGTCAACTCCATTTTCACACATTTTATCTGGTCAAAACATAGAATCACAAACACCACACATGTCTAGAAATGGCCCATAAGAAATCCTTCACTTTTTCTCTCAGCATTTGCACAGATGTTGGAATTTTGCACCAATGCTGAATAATAGTGAATGACTGTTCACATCCTTTGGCAAAACCTGGTCAGTTGTTTTCATCACTGGCAATAGTCTGATTATCTTTGCCCAAAGGTGCTTAAACAAACTGCGCTATCAGAATACAGAGTAAAGGCAGACTACAGGAAATCACTGGCACCAGTTACTGTCACAGTTGTTTGACTATTGGATGTAGCCAAGTGCAGCATCCTCTGTGGAATTTTGATATAAATCACTTGTTGGAAGATTCATTTTTGACAGTTTGACAGATGGATAGAACATAGGTTCATAAGCTCATAGGTAGGTACTAGGCTATCGACCCTAGCACCTATACAAGCCCAGCCAAAAAGGTACCCTGGATTTTTCCACCCAAGAAAATTATTTTCCTGTGCCACTGTTGAGCAGAGCCACAGAAGTGAACCCTGGGGTGAATTTCCTATTTCCCATCCAATCATCATGATTTTTCTTGAAGAGTGCTAATGAGGAGCTTTGTTTGATATAGCTAGGTAGTTTATTCCAGAGTATGGGAAGTCTCTGGGACAGGAATCTATCCCTCCGGCATGTCCTGTTTATTGTGGTGACAAGGTTTAGGTCCCTAGAGCATGTAGCTCAGAGGGATTGGGATTTCTTTAGGTGGAGCATGTCCAACAGCTCTGGGTTTGACATAGCTTTGTATGCTAGGCAGAGATCACCTCTGAGTAGGTGATATGCGATGGAGTAAAGCTGATGTTTTTTGAGACGGTCTGCATAGAGCATCTGTTTGAGGCTGGTAATCCTCTTTGTGAAGTATTTCTGCAGCCTTTACAGTTGTTGTAGATGTCTTGTGAGGTACATACCAAAAGGGGCATTGTACTCAAAAATGGGTCTAATGAGTGATAAGTAGAGTGGAACAATGACCTCTTTTTTTCTGGATGAGAAACCTTTTGTGATGAGGTGTGCCACGTAGAAGGATTTCCAGACTACTGTGACAATGTGATTATGAAAGGAGAGACTACTGTCCACCTGTGTCCCAAGGTCTCTTATCATACTTTAGGTGTTAAGTATACTACTGCCTATGTTGTAGTTCATGGGTACAGAGTTTTTACCAAAGGGGATGACAATGCACTTTTTGGCATTGAGTTTGAGGCCATGGCTTTGACACCACACATCTGTCTCAGTGAGGCCCTTTTGTAGGATGTCCACATTGTTAGGAGTTTCGATTATGGCTCCTAGTTTGCAGTCATCTGTGAACTCCATTAGCCAAAGACCGTCTGTGTTACCCTGTACTTCAGAGAAGTAGATATCAAACAGGAGAGGACCCAGGACTGAACCCTGTGGTACTCCACTTGTCAATGGTCTGAAGTCGGATTTGGAGTCTGCTACTTTCACAGTGTGGGTTCTATCAGTGAGCCAGTTGGCAACCCATCTTTTGACATAGGGATTTATATGTAGTTTAGTGAGTTTATCTATAATTCCAGAGTGGGGGTGGTGTTGAAAGCCTTGGCAAGATCTAGATAGGCTGTGTGAACCACCTTACCCTCGTCTATGGCTTTGATAACTGCTTTAAAGAAGTCTATCAGGTTTAGGAGACATGATCTGCTTTTTACAAACCTGAACTGGGTGGGGTCCAGAATTTGGAGATTACCAATGTCTTTGTTTATAAGTTCCATGATGATATGTTCCATGGCCTTGCAGACCAGACTCGTCAGGCTAATGGGGCGGTAGTTCCCGGGGTCTGTGGTGACTCACCCTTGTGGAGTGGGATAACCGTCACTGTGCGCCATTCAGCAAGTACAAAGCCTGAGATGAGGCTATGATTGAACATGGTAGTTAGATGGGGTGCCAGTTCGTTCTGTAGTTTGTGTAGAATGCAGCCTGGGATGTTGTCTGGTCCCATGGATGCTGTGTTCTTGGCTTTGGAGAGTGTGGTTTTTACCTGTGCAGCCATGATTATAGGAACTTTGCATTCTTCCGGTGCCATTGTGCTGTAACTCAGAGCAGATCTGAGTGTTACCATTGAGATTCTTGACATAGCTATAGAATGCTTTGTGGTTGTCTTTAGAATCAGTGTTGATTTTGTTTTCGTAACTAGCTTTGGAGGATTTTATGAGGGATCTTTAGCTGAACTCCATATGTAGGCTGTCTCCATGTAATCATGATCTGCATACACAGATCTTCCATTATCAATTACCCTCTTACCAGGGTGCCAAAACTGTGGCAAGACTTGCTTTTCCTTCTGTCATGTCACAAATTTAGCTAAAATCACTCTTCAGTCAACCATCTGCTTTATCACCTAGTTCCAGACAAAATAATTTCAGTGGGGTTTGTCATTTAGAGCAGATGAATAAGGCTACGCGCCATTGATGAGCTGTTTCCTTTTGGTCAGGGTTTGATTCCTTTGGCCTCCATTTGCTGACTATATAGCACTAAGAATGTCACAAAACACTTACATTACCATACTGATACATAATTGATTACATATGAGAGATGTTACCTTGTAATTGTTGACCTCTTAAAGTACTATTTTAAGAGATGTAACTCAAATAAACAGACAATTATAGAACAAATTTTGCTATTATGAGAGCTTGGAACTAGCTATAAAAGGCCAAAAGATAAAGAAAATATTAAGTAAATGAATGTCCTAGGCCTCAGAAGTAAATGTTATATAGCCACTAAGAAATATGACTGCCATTAAGCAAATTTTATCATAAGGTGCAATACAAAGTGGCTGTTAATTTCTGTTACATTTCTAATGTCTTTGCTGAAATGTTGATAAATTTGTTTTCTTTTAGTGTTGTAGTGTGCTAGTTTTTTATTGTAAAAAAAAAAAAGATTATTGAAGCTTAAAAGATACTGAAAATAAAAAACTATGGATAGATGCAAAGTGTGACAATTATCATCACATAACTGCACCTTGTTTTGAACCTTTCCATCCAATAGTAAAAGTATATTGAGAGTTGTCGAACTCTTACTGTATTACAATTATGTGGATTTCTGACATCTAAATGCTTGTTTCCTACTTAACAGGGCCTTTGTAAAGTAGTGCTTCATGTACATTTCTATAATGTACTGGATTACAGCTACATAAAGGCAAGAAACTAAGCATAATAAAATATGATTTTTCTGCCTGTACTGAAATCACTGATTAGTGAAGCTCACTAATTCTATAGATTTTTGGGTCATGGTTATTTCATAAATTTGTAAGAGATAAAGTATCAGGTATCAGCAGCTGTATGGTGTGATTAATGATAACAACAGATTTAGCTAAACTGGAGTAGAGCAGCCATTAACTCTCAAGATGTAGCATTCGTTCATTTTGTTGGTATTTGTTAACCCAGAGTACAGAACTGATCCATGTGCACATTTTTTTTTAGACACAACCCAGGAGGGGCCCTCTCTGTTTAAGTAACTGGCTGAGAGTCAAGCAGTATGCAAATAGAGGCAGAGGGAATCAAACCCTGGACTGCAGGAAGCAGTATATCTTAATTGTCTGTATTAACTTTCGACTCTCAAACTGGATTTAGAAATTGTGGGGTGGGGAATTGAATATACATTCTGAGATTGACGTACGCACTTTTCCTTAGTTCTAAGATAAGTTTTATCAATATGTTTCATCACAGATTTTAAGTGAATACTTTATTACCAGGTATCCACAATCTCCTTTCAGCAAACATTACCTCAAGACTACAGCAGTGGGATATTCAGTAGACTGTAATATATATAAATATATCAGTTCATATAACTACAATGTTTTGTTTCCTTGTCCTGCTGCCCTCATGAGGCTATATTCTATTGCAAAAGATCTCAGGAGGTCAGAGAAACAGAACCCTAGAGATGTCTGATCAGAGATTATGAAAAAAGCAATACTGTGCTAATACTGTCTATAACAGATATTAAGACTTGTAATAAAAGAAAATGTTAGACTAGATGTAAAGAAAATTGGTCTGTTACAATCTGATACACATTTTTGTTCAGAAAGGTTCACCATAGGGAAGCCAAGCAGAAAAAAAGAACACATTCTTTAAGTTCTGCATAGAAACTTGAATGACGCAAGATGTTAAAAGGTTAACTCATATTTTTTTTTTTTTGGAAAATTCATCTGCAGTGCTGACTTACACACTTACACATCTTGCTTTTGGTCAGTTAACAGCACTGAAGTATTTTGCACGTGCTGAAGCATTTATGAAGCATTTATCAGATGACTACAAATTTACTACCTGACATATACAATGGCACCCAGGTGACAGATGTCGTATCTGATAGTAAACCCACTGCCAAGTGCAGAGGTGTCCATGGGTGCCATGGTAACTCCAATGCAGGATAAGAAGGATATGTTTATTCTGTTACCTCTACACCCTCTAGATATTGAAGATAATTTAGAAAATTGCTGTCTGTTGCTGTACTGCCCCAAGACATGTAGTCATGAGTCTCAACAATCTTTATCTTTGTGTTATGGAATGACTCTGCTTCCTCTTCCATTCTGCCTCTACGTTATTACTATCTACCCTGACTTAACTTTATTGTACAACAATATTCACACTTGTGTTGTAATAATGTCTGTATTGTATGTTGTTACTTATCATGCATGCTGTACAATTATGCTATGTATACCTTTTGTCTATTTGTTATTACTGCTGCTGGACTTTTCACGCAAATTACTGCTAAATAGTAGTTCATTGTATCCATTTTCCTACCCAGTTATCAAGTAAGTATATACATGCTTATATGAATAGATGAAAGTGTAGACCTTAGAATAAACAACAGGAAGATGACCAGTGTTAAGCAGCTGTAAGGTGAAACAAGGACCTATTGTAGGATTCTTTCTGATAGCAGAGACTGAATGCATATACATTCGACACAGGATTATATTATCACTTACTTTCATACATCCCTACATGCCTTGATACATTTACCAGGTTAGACAGTCCTTGGAAGTCACTAATCTAATCAGGATTTGTTAGGGAAAAAATGACACTTTGGAGGCTAATTCTATTACTTATTCTTGTATGTGTGTCATTCTGCGTGACATATTTGTGATTATCTTTCTTAGGGTGGTGTCACTGAGCAGATACAGTACTAAAATACTATTGGTACTCCATTGTGCTTTGGGTGCAGAATATCAGTGTACTGCAAATCCAAAAGGCAGGTAAAGTCATAATCTTTCTTTCTATTTGTGAAGCAGGAAGACAGTTTGCTGACCTTATTTAAAGCCATGGAAAAGAAAACCAGCAGACTTCAGGATGTTCAATGGTTCATTCCAGGCTGATAGTAAATGCAGACAAAAAGTTTTACTTTATCTTCTATTTTAGCAGCTGGCGTGGAAATTCTTCTACATCTCTAGGGTTTGCCCTAGCAATCTCTCCAGTTTCAATTCCATCCAAGACAACATTTGCAGATTTTGGTGAGTTTATTTGCATGACTTCTTTGAATTTGAAAGTATTTTAAGCTATTGGTCTTTTATTGGAATCATCATCATCTGTAGCCCTATCAACTTTTCAAGCTCCATGAATAGCCCTGATGTACAAAATTTCTCACATATGTTCTAATATAGTTTCTAAAAGAGTTTAATTTAAGGGAATAGAACCCATTAATAACTCCATCACAGCCTCCTTCTGTGGTGATCATTCAAAAAGTATCAGCTTTAAAGCTATTCTAATTAACTTTCAAGTCAGCAAGGAGAGTTGTGATCATTAAAATGTTTTTGTTTTCTCTTTAAATAAGATTTCTTATTTTCCACAAAAACAAATAGATTTCTGATAGATACAAAATCTGCTGACCTATAATAATTGACAGAGGACAGTAAAATACCAAGTAGATCATCCCATCTCTGATCCTGATTGGACAGCAACACTTCTGACTTCCAGGCCATCTTCTAGCCTTTCATGTTCTAATACATGCAGAAAGGAGCATGGTCCTTTAGGTAAATAAGCAGGGAAAATGATATTGGACTGAAGGACATAACATTGTGAAACAACTGGAGAAAACAATAATATCAGACTGAAGGATATAAAACTGCTGAAATGATCCCAGCTTGGATTCAGTTCAGTCAGTTCAGGCTGTTTAGCTCCTCGAGTCCAGGCTGTAGTATTTTACCCAGTGCATATTTAGTAGGAGGGACAATCCTTCTTTTTCATAGAAGAGTGAGCCTTAAAAAGGGGGCAGTAGCAGGCCCTCTGGTCATCTGTACATCCCCAAAAGTTATTTGCAGCAAAATCAACCTTTTTATATTTGTATGTTAATGCCTGCATTAGAACAGAGGGGCTGGATGTATTTCTTAAATATGTAAGATGTAGAATTTTACTTCTTATTACAACCTGAGTATGTGATCTGATGAAGGGCATGTTTGCTTGAAAGCGCTTATGGTGCACTTTTATACATTTTTATTGTTTTAATAAACATTGTATCAGTAAGTCTGAGCGTGGTGTCTCCTGCTATATTCTCATCTTTCCATTTGGCTTCTGTTGGCAGTGAGACTTTGGTGCAAGGCAACAATTTTGTTTAACTTGAGTATACGAGTTTCATGAACTCTGATGGCCACGTGTCACACATTTACAAAGATTTAGGTGCAAAACAACTGAGGTACAGTAAGATTTTTATGATTTCTTATGCTTTTCTCAGCAAACAATCTCCTTTTTGTTTTAGGATATATTACTAACTTTTCCTTTACATGTCCAGTCTGTCACAAATCTAAACACTTTTTGGTTTGGGCAGAGTGTTGACTACAGAACTGTATCAGAGAAGTAAGTCTGATGTTAATTGCTGGAGTGTTATTATGATTTGAGGAACAAACCTGTATCCTTTCAGAAATTAGATCCCCATAATTACCCAGAAATGTCATTACCATCCATATTGCTGGTGAACCTGACCAAGGATTTTATAAATGTTCAAGCTGTTTAAATATCACCTTCAAAGTTGTCCTATTTTTGGTGTGGTTGAGCAAATTTCTGATTTGTCCTACCTGTTCTAGGAAGAATTAAGGGTCTGAGGTGAGCAGTAATAAGTCACAACCTCTCCATCATCAGCCAGGAAGCAATAGTTCTCTGAAATATGATGAAAAGGTGTACAAAGCACATCCTGCTAGAGGCTCATAAGGGAGAAATAGCAAATATACTGGTTCAAAACTCACTCTGATGTTGAGGATTTCAGAGTTGAACATTTTCACTAAATCAGAAAACTTCAGACTTTTCAATTAATGTTCACTACATCTAGATCTTGTGCTTTCCTGTTCCATGCGTAGCTTCTATTTTTAGAAAGTGACTTGTTCTGCATTTCATCTCTTCCTTCTAGTTTAGAAGGTGTGATACAACACATTGAAGAGGTGGGACTGTATGATCCAACTGGACCACTTTTTTGATCGCTGCTGCCTATTAGGCATCAGGATCTAGGAATACAACGTCAGGGGGATATATTTCCATAAGAACAATATACCTGATTAAGGTGAGAGACCAAAAAAAATATAAGAAATGGAAGAGAGGTCGAACTACAACTTTGAAGATTGCAATAAACAAACTGGACAAACAAATTAAGCATAGTGTGAGACAAGATCAAGAAAATTTTAATAAAGTTTGTATCTACTTCTAAATCTCAAAGTTTCAAAACTTTGAACTTCAAAAGGCTGAGACCAGAAGACTGAAGTTTTGAAACTTCAAAAACGAAATAAAAAACTAAATAAAAACCAAAAAAAGTTTTTCTTTTTACGTTTTTGCACCCTGCACCCCCCATACCCCCTGCTAAATAAATATACCCACTCTGAGATCGCACTACAATATGGAAAAGGGTAAATACACTGTTTCACCCTGTACAGTGATCTCCATTCAGAACATTTGAAGTTTCAAATTTCGATCTTCTGGTCTCGGCCTTTTGAAATTTGAAGTTTTGAAACTTCAAGCTTCTGAAGGGAATCCAGAAAATTTATATAAAGACATTGAGCATAATAGGAAACCTTTTTTATAGATACATAAGATGTGGAAGGAGTAAAGACACACAAATTGATAAACTGTGTGTAGATTCTAAAATTTATTCTCAGACATAACAGATTATAGGTATAAGTATAAAATATTACGCAAAACAGTCTGGCTCCACAAATGGGGTGATTAGTCATTCTAGTGACATCCAGGTAACCTCAGATACTGGAATCGCATTAGATTATATTGAAAAAAGAACTGCACAAATTGGATCCAAACAAAGCACAGGGACGAGATGAAATTAGTAATACTGACCTGAGAACTCTTCAGCAAGAACTTAGCAGTACTATTATATCTATTATTTACTAGGTCATATAAGTGTGGAGAGATTCCTCAAGATTGGAGATGTGCGCTTATTAAATGTGTCTTTAAGGGAAAGGAGAGTAGGACAAACCCAGAGCCATATAGTCCCTTAAGTCTACTTTCATGTTTTGGAAAAATAATGGAGAAGGTAATATTGGATAAGTTTTTGTCAGAAATGGATAGGCTGCGACTCAAAACCATATATCAGCATGCATATGTTGAAAATAGATCTAGTACCACCTGTAACATGATGTTCTATAACAATATAATAACAGCTATCAATGAAATATTGTGCTGTGATATAATTTATATAGATTTAACTTCAGCATTTGACAGGATCATACACAGAACACTGATCAATAAATGAGAACAGCTAAGTATCAATGTATTCTTGCTAAGATTGAGAGCTGCATGGCTTACAAATAGGACATGGCAAGTATATAGCAACTGGACAGGTGAAATTCTTGGTTGCAGTCAAGGTGTTCCACAGGGCTCTGTCCTAGGCCCCATACTTGTTATCTTTCATAACTAACTTTTTAATCTGAAGTGTTCTACAGTCTATATGCAGAAATTAGGTAAACTGATTATAAGGCATGTCTGCAAAACAACTTGACTAAATTGATCATTTGGGCACAGGAGAATAATATGCTGATTATCAGAAAGTAAGCATATGAGATTTAGGAGACATAAACTGAAAGGTGAATATTTAATGCAACACACAGTGATGGAAAATGTGATTCATTTAAGGACCTGGGTATATGGGTAGATCCAGCTTTGAGTTTTTCTAATCATATCAACCAGTTGGTTAATGATAGCTATAGAACTAGAGATTGTATAAAAAGATTTATAAAGTCTAGGAAATCAGAAATGATGAAATCATTGTTTGTTAGTTACATTATACTCAAACTTGAGTATGGAATAACAATATGGAAACTTTATAAGAAAACAAGCGTGAGTAAACTGGAACGATTACAGTAGAAATATACCAAGGGCATCCATGGATATGAAAATTTAAGTTATTATGAAAAGCTACAATATTTGAACTTGTACAGTGTCTGCTACAGATATCTAAGAGGAGATCTTATTCAGGTATATAGGCATTTAGAGACAACTACTTATGGGAATGTTTGGGGTTATCAAAAAGTAGTAGAGAATCATCAGACAGCCTATGTGAAGATTATATAGGAATGAGAAGTGTACTAATTGGTAAGTTAAAGTCTTTTTTTTAAGAGCTGAGAGGGTGGGGTGTGTGATGATATGAGTTAGTGCTATCTGTGCCAGGAAGAGTAGGGCAGTGCATGTGTAACATATGCCAGCATAGCTAGCTGGACTTTTGTAAAAAATTTTATGTCATTTAACTATCACACTAATTTGTACAGATGCTTGTTAGAAATATATTTTTTAAAGAAGCTTGTGTTAAAAATGAATCAACAGTGAGTCCTGCTGGACAGAAAAGAGATACACATGTATGTCAGATAGTATTATTATAACTGATTAAATGTATGTGTTTTAACAGAGAATTCTGGAAGATAAGAGGTTAATCTCAGTCCAGGTAATTTTGAAAAATAGGTTGAAAATTAAAGTGGTTGGTTTAGGCCATAAAGATTTTATCTTACAGGTCTGATTTCAGTTAGAGACAAAAATGTCTAGGAAAGCATGACTAGGAATCTTAATATATTGTCCTTAGGGGTGAACTAATTGCTACCATGGAATGATGGAAGTTTTGAAATTGTTTTGTAGCTTTCAGATGCTGTAACAGACCTTAGCAATGCTCAGGGTGTGTATTGTATCAGAGTCAGGTGACCAGATGTGATGTCATTCTATAACCAGAACTGAAAGGATTTTTTTAGATATTAGTGAGAGATATTCTGTAACTCTCACAGAGCACTTTGTTTTTTGGAACCTGACAGGAAAGATCTCTTACAGATATCTCATACAACCACACACCTCACCTTGCCTTGCTGCAGTAAGCAACTCAACACTCATAATCTTGCCTTGCTGTAGTAAGTAACTTAACTAGAGAACAGTAATTCTTTAGTCAGTCAGGAAAATATAGTCATATTAGTTAAGTATTGTTTTTCTGCATCTTTGTGAATCTATTCAACTGTATTATTTTTATATCTCCTGTGATTCAAACTCTGGTGTTTATTATAACTAGATATCTAGTATTCTTATGTTTTCTATTTTATTATTTATTATTAAATATTTCTTTACCTTTCATTGTGGATGGTCTTTTGGAGAATACTTTTAACATCTTTGCATACTTATACTTATTTTAGTGACACTGTGGCTGCTCCTGAAAGCCTTGCTGCATTGGTCAAATTCTACAATTTTTATTAGTATTAATTTTACTCAGTATAATTAGACACCCTTGTAACCACCTGGGAGCAGCTGACTAGTGGCAGCGTAATTACCTTATAGTCTTGGCAGAGGGGGCACTGCTGGTAAATCTGTGCCAGCCTTTCCCAGACATGTGTGTGTGTGTGTGTGTGTGTGTGTGTGTGTGTGTGTGTGTGTGTGTGTGTGTGTGTGTGTGTGTGTGTGTGTGTGTGTGTGTGTGTATGTGTGTGTGTGTGTGTGTGTGTGTGTGTGTGTGTGTGTGTGTGTGTGTGTGTGTGTGTGTGTGTGTGTGTGTGTGTGAAAATCAAATATCTAAGTGTGTGTGTCAGGTACTTGAAGCATGGACATAGAGCTCCAAAGTGGTCAGTCTGGAGTCTTTTTTGGGGTCTGGAGAGAGAGAGAGAGAGAGAGAGAGAGAGAGAGATAAAGAGAGAGTCCAGCCCTATGTCTGGAGTGTGCTCCCTTTGTGCACTTAAGGGATGCTATACTTGATGCAGAGAGCTGCATCTGAAAATACTGTGTGTATCCACTTTTGTTTCTAGTGGTTGTCTCTCACCAGTGTCAGTGGTGAGAACTGAAACTTTCTGATTACTGGCCAGGAGTAGGGACTATCACAAGTTGCTAGAATGAGAAGGGGCACAGATTGCTAGGTGAATTGAGCTACAGCTCTGCATGATGTTAGTAAGGGAAGTGGACATTCTTTGTATCCAGGAGACAAGGTGGAAGGGCAGTGGGCTTGGGATACAGAGATGGCTACTAAGGAGAGGTTGGCCTACATATGATGTGGGAATTGTAGTGATGGATGGTCATCTGAAGACAGTAAGGGATGTCATCAGAATTAGTGACAAATTCATGACAATCAGACTATACTGTAAAGATAGGGCAGTATTCATAATTTCAGCATATGTCCCATGGAGGGGCTGTGATGATGAGGAAAAGAAAGCATTCAGGCAACACTTGCAAGACATTCTAGATAAAGCAGGACAAATGAGCTGATGTTGATAATGAGGGATTTGAATGCTCATATCAGGACAGACAAAATAGAATACAAGAACTGCATGGGTCTATATGGGTGGGGTAATAGGAATAATTATGGAGAGGCTATTCTACACCTTTGTCTGGCAAATGACTTAATGGTTTCCAACACATGGTTTGCCAAGAGAGAGAGAGAGAGAGAGAGAGAGAGAAAGACAGTGACAAGACCATATACACAACTGATCAGCATGTAACTCAGGTGGACTTCTTGCTATCAAGGAAATGTCACTAAGGCAAAATCATAGATTATGAAGTCAATCACAGTGAAGCAGTCAGTCCCCAGCATAAACCATTGGTAATGACAATCAGCTGTAATCAGTAGTCAGAGGTTCAACAGAATGCTGAACTATGTTGACTGGAATGAAATCACAGAAGTTAGAGGAAATAATTAGGGCTCAAGGATCTCAGGAAGAAGAAGAAACAATAGGATCTAAAGAGAAATGACAGTGACTCAAAAGAACATGTGTGAAGATGATAGAACAGATAAGCAACTGTGCTAGGTTTGGAAATAAGGTACTTATGGAAAGCTGGTGGTGGAATACAGAAGTCCAGTAAGTTATCAAAAGAAAAAAATACAGGAAGAAAGGGAATATAGAAATAGTGGACTAGGCCATGAAGGGATATTAGCTGCCTAACAAAGATTCTAAGAAAAAAGTCAAAATGGCAAAGAATAGGATGTCAGAGAATCTCTACCATCTTCTGGAAAGTGATTCAGCAGATGACACAAGGAAGGTGGTCTATCAGGTTGCAAGCTGGTGACAGAAAGAAAGCATATAGTTGTCAGAGACCATACATTAGGGATGTCAGCAGCAATCTTCTCACCAGACCAGGGTTCATCAAAGGCAGATGGAAGGAGTACTTCAAGTAGCTTTTGAATGAAGAAAGCCTCATAGGAGCTGTACTGCCACATGGGTAACCTAAAATGCAAGACAAAGAACAACCCACCCTAATAGAAGTACAATAAGTTAGGGAAATCAGCAGGCTCAGATGAAGTCACAGCAGATATGATAAATGTGATGGAAACACTGGGGAGAAATTGCTCCTGAGGGTGATTATGATGTAGCGAGAGGCATGTCCTAGATGACTAGAGCATATGCATTCTAGTGCCAGTGTACAAGAAAAAAGTGTACGTTCACAACAGTGGGCAGTACAGAGGCATCAGACTCTTGTCACACTGAATGAAAGTGCTGAACAGTGTGATTGAAAAACAAATACACTGAATAGTAGAAACAAAGATGGGAGCTGATCAGTTTGGATTTAAATTAGGATAGTTGAACTGACCCGATGTTTGCAATGAGACAGATAGTGTTGTAGAAGTTGACAATGAGGGAAGAGTCCAAATTTGCATCCCTAGACTTGCAGAAAGCGTACAACAAATTCCTAAGAAAGATAATTTGAGCAGTCCCATGATTATTCAAAATCATGGATACACTTGTAGAATTAGTGCAGTCTATGTACAAGGACCCAATGATAGAAGAACAAACAGGCCTCAAATTCACAGAAGGGTTCTCAGTGGGAGTGGGTGTACATCAGGACTCAGCTCTAAGCTGGTTCCTGTTCATACTGGTGATAAACTACTTCAGCAACCAGATCAGTGCTTGCAAAGTGCTTTACCAGCTTTCAAGGCTGATAAAACACTTTATGTTCCTATACTTTCTCATTCTTTGTTTCTTTCTTACTTTCCTTCCTTCCTTCTTTCTTTCCTGATATGTGTTCTCAGCATGGATGCCAAGATTCAGCTCCCTAGCTTCATGCTCTAGATGTATTTCATGAGATCCATTTCTTGAACAGATGATAAGCTGGTTATGATTGGAGAACCGATCATAATCCTCTATATTGGTACATAACAGGTTTATGGTCTATTAAACATTCTGTTTCTAAAAAGAAAAAGTTTATTACTGCCATCAAGAAAAAAAAATTATATCATTAGAGTCTACTTGAAACAAAAGTTGTAAGATTTTTTATTTATTTTATTTTATTTATTTTATTTTACATTTGTTTATCAGGAGAGTCAGACTGGGTGAGTTGCCCATGTTCAGTGGAGGCCTGGGGAGAAAAACTCCATACAAAATCAGTTTTACTAAGACAGTACATAGTAAAATAGTATAAAGATTAATAAAAATGCACAATAGTAGAATAATAGAATAGAAAAAACATACCTTAAAAATATGCTTAAAATGAATCATATGTAATATGTGAAAGAAAAAAAAAACTTTGACATACAAAAAATGCAAGATATGTGTAAGAGAAATTTTTAAACTTAGAAAAAAACTGGGGACAACATAAATAAGAGACAAGAGTTCCTTCACTACCATTTGACATCAATGTTAGCTCAAATGAGTACTTGACAACTGGAAAAACAAGCTTTTGAATGTATTGGCTACAGGATATACAAAGCTGCCCATGTAAAATATATGGTGAACTGTATGGTGTTTGGCCTATCCTAGGTCTGACCAGGTACACTTCCAGGAGTTAGTTATGTAGGTCCAAAGAAGGTTTTTAAAGTTATGTTTACTGTCTGTGTTTCCTATTTCTAGGGGGAGGGAGTTCCATATTTTAGCTATGGCACTAAATTAGAGGTAGTCTGCTGAACAGTTCCAGTTTTTGGTGATTTCAACTGGAGTTTTTTTGGGAGATCTTAGTAGGCAATAGCTAGTGTAGTGATTTAGTAGGCCTTCTAGACCGGATTTTTTTGTGGGTGGTATAGAATCTGGTGAGCAATTTTAAGCTGGTTATAGGTTTATAAGTTTGTTAGTTTCAGCCACGATAACTGTTTGAGGGCTAGGCAATGGTGGGTCCTGAAAGCTGAGTCAGAAGCAAATTTTGCTATTTTGTTGTAGCAAATAGTTAACTTGTTTAGATCTCCTTTACCTAACTTGGTTAAAATGTGGGAAGCATAAAGAAGTGTACAGATTAGGTGGTTTTTGTGATGGTGACCTTACTATTATAGGTGAGGTAGTTTTTACATCTGTAGAGATAACACCTAATAGTTTGGTTTGTGAAACTGGGGTGATATGGGTATTGTTGGAAACAACTATTTTGAATGGGGGGGATCAGTGGGTTTTGTGGGATGGAATAGCATCAATTGTGGTTTTTTTTTAGGTTAAATATTAGTTGTGAGTTGGTTAGCCAAGTTTCTATGGCAGTAAATGATTCCTGGGTGAGTTTTTCTAGATGTTGGAGAGAGGGGACAGAGCAAATAAGTGTGGGATCATTGGCATACTGGACAAAACTAGCATGGAGGGTGGCTTTGTGAAGGTCATTGGTAAATATAGTGAAGAGGAGTGGTCCAAGGATGGATCCTTGTGGGACACCTAAGGTAGCAGGGAGAACAGGGGATAGACTGCTTTGCCATTTTACAGCTTGCAGACAGTTGGGTAGTTTTTAAACCATGTTATTGTGGTGTTATTTAGTTTGGGTTCAGAGAGTACTGATAGTAGTTTCGTATGGGAGGCAGTGTCAAACCATTTGGAGAGATCAAGGAAGACATTGGGCACCAGGTTACCATTATTCCATTGCTGATTTACAGTATTAGAAAAGCTAACAAGAGCTGTGGTAGTGCTTTGAGTGAGACAGAATCCATGTTGTTTGTTATATAGGAGGTTATTAGTTAGTAGATAGTTTAGAATCTGGGAATGTGTGCATTTTTCTAGTATTTTTGAAAGGGGTGATAGTATGGTGATTGGGCAGTAGTTGGATAATTCTGTTTGGTTACAACCTTTATGAAGGGGGTATTATATGTGAAATTTTCCAGAGGGTTAGGATTTATTGTTCTGAGACTGATCTATTTATTAATAGGGAGACAGAGTATGAGATGGCTTTGGGTGCAATTTTAAGGTATTCTTCTGGGAGTGTTTCAGCTACTAGGGATGTGGGTTTTAGTTTTGACAAGTAGTTATTAATAGTTTTGGTTGAGACTGGTTGCAGAGAGAAACTATTTTGATCAGTTGTTGAGATGCTGGAATTAAGGTATGTAGTGGTGAAACTGGTATTTAGGAGGTTTAGAATGGATTTGTAGAAGTAGTGGTTAAACTGAGTGGCTATACTATTGGTGGTGGCATCAATATTTGGGGGTGGAGTACTGGTTTTCCCTGGTTGTAGTATTTTGTTGATTGCTGCCCAGAATTTCTGAGGATTAATTTTATGTTTTGCTTGGATATCTGAATAGTGATTTTTTTTGTTGGCTTTTATTAGTATTTTGGTCTTGTTCCTTAATTCAAGATATAATCCAAAAAGACCATTGGTGAAGGACATCAAACAGATACCAAGAAAATGAAAAAACAGATGCCCTAAGCCAAGGAAACACACCATACGTTCCACCCAGCAGGAAAGTGCACTAGTAGGATTTTGTAAAATCTTTTATTCGTAAAACACCATAATTTAAAATCAAACGAACCAGGTTAAGCGCTTTCTTCCCCTGTATAACACTTAGGGGACATCCTCAGAACCAAATACACATTTCCATAGGATCAACCTATTTAAACCAAGACACTCAATCAATCAATTAATCAATTAGAAGTTTGAATACATTAAGTTGAAATATATATTTTTTACAAAATGTCCACAATTTAATAAAAATAAACATGAATACTTAAATTAAGGATGTTAGAGAATTTATAAAATTCATAAAATTCATAAAATTAATGCCCTTTTCCTTAAAATAGGCAACAGGGATAAACAATCATTTAAACCTGGTGCTTCCAAGGCATTCCATTTAATTATCCAATACAATTCTCTCAAATCTACTAGAAGTTCCCACCAACCCCCTCTTGGGTTGTGTGGTACAACTTCTAATATGCCAAATTTAAACATAGTGTCACCTTGGCAAACTAGGGTGCATCTGTAAAGTGCATTTTTCATGTTGTTCTTACTAATAGCATATAAATGCTCATAAATGTGTACCCTAAAATTCCTCGTGGTTTTACCCACATAATAATTATCACATTTCTGGCACATCAAAATGTATATTAGCCCTTGAGTGTTACAATTATTTTATTTTATTTTTTATTTTACATTTGTTGACTGGGCTAGTCCAACTGGATACATGTCCATTTTCAGTAGAGGCCCGGGGAGAAAAGCTCCAGAGGAAAAAAAAAACTTACAAAAATTTAAAATGTAACATAAATGATTACAAATCATTACAAAAAATTGTAAATGATTACAATTACCTTTTTGTAAAAAATATCTCTATGATGGCCTTTAATATGTACTATATCCTTGTTTAAAATAAAGGTGCATTGATTACAATTTCCATATCTAGTTGTTCCTTTTGTATCCAATGGTCTTTGCATAACCACTTGCTCCATTAGATTTTTTTAATTTTTTCCTGCTTTATAAATGAAGTTTGGTGATTGACCCACAAGTCTGGAAATATCAACATTACCCTTAAAAATGTTCCAATTCCTTTGTATAATACCCCTGAGTGTTTTTTCCCCAACCCCAAAGGTTATGACCATACTTGTGTTGTAAACATCATTCCTTATAACACTGTTTACAGTTTTTTGTATTGTTTCACAACAACCTAACAAGGGTTTGTATTTAATTCCCCAGCCATCCTTTATTTCTTCTACTATGTTATCTAGAAGTTTATGGGGATATCCCTTCATTTCAAACATTTTCCTGATGTTAACTAGTTCTTCCATAAATGTCTCTCTAGTGGAACACATCCTACCTGCCCTAACCAACTGACCCTTAAATATGTTCCTTTTAGTGTGCATTGGGTGGGTACTCTGAAAATCCAAATAACTATTGGAAAATGTTTCCTTCCTATGTATTTTTGAAACAAAAATTTGACTTGTAACATCCTTAAATAATGTAACATCCAGATAATCAATACTTTTCTTAGAATGCCTAGCTGTAAATTTAAAATAAGGACAAATTGTGTTCATATAATTCATAAATTCTTTTAAGTCAACAAAACCATTCTTCCATAAAATAAATACATTGTCCAAAAATCGATTATAAGTGTATCAATAGGGTTTATATATACTAGTAAAAATATACTTCTTTTCCCATGCATAGAGTACCATATTAGCATATATAGGGGAGCACGTAGCACCCATTGCTACCCCCTGTACTTGTCTATAAAACTCACCTTCAAAGGTGAAAAAATTATTGGTTAGGACATATTTCATAACGGCCAAAAGGAAATTAACCATAGAATCTGAGAAAGGGGTAAGCTGCCTGACAGCCTCATAAAACCGTTCCAACCCTTCATTATGAGGGATGGAAGTAAATAAATCAACAATGTCAATGGTAGAAAAAATAACATTGTTGTCATACCATTCACCTTTGAATTTGGCCAAAAAATCCCATGGGTCCTTGAGTAAATAATCAATGGGCTCAACAAAATTCTTCAGTATTCTGTCCACAAACGTACTTAAAGTATGGGTGGAACTATTCTTAGCTGAAATGATCACCCTAAATGGGGGTTGGTCAATACATTTATGTACTTTGGGGTTACCAAAAGGCCTTGGGTACAAGTGGGTAGTCAATGGTCAAAAAATTAAACAAATCTTCCGATATGACCCTCTGTAATAAAGTGTCTTCCAAAAATAACTGTATTTTTCTGTGTGCTATATTAACCTCATTTCTGGATATCGTTTCATATTTATCTGTGTCTGAAAACATAAGGGTAAGTTGATCTATATAATCAATGGTATTAAACAATACAACCCCTCCTCCCCTTATCAGGCTTCATTATTCTAAGCATGGTGTTAGTTCTAACTTCATTAAAAAGAGTGAATTCATCCTTGGTTAAATTAAAATGCTTCACATTGTTTAACTCTAAATTCATTCTGAATTTCATTTTCACATGCTTTCTCAAAAGCTGAAATTAGGGGGTGCAGGGGTGGGTTATAACAACTTTTCTTCTTTAATTTGATGTTACCAACATTAAATTGCTTGTCTTGGTCTCTAAAAAGCATCTTAAAATTAAATTTTCTAGTGCAGAGTCTTATTTCAGTAATAGCATCCACTGTATCTACCTTAAAAGTAGGTATAAACTTAAAACATTTTCTAAACAGAGAAAAGAAAACTTTGTTCAAATTCATTTCCGTATAATTATAAATCTTAAATCCATCTAAGGTGGCATATTTGCCTTCATATTTAATCACATTCTAATCCATTCCCTTGGGATTTTCTATCTGTAGCTGGTGTTGTTCCTGTATCCCCCCTGTAATTTCCTCTGATGTTGTTTCTTTGCATATGGCCACCTTCTAAAAAAGGTTTTTGTCAAGTTTTATTTTCTAACCGTTTGGACCTTCTAAGTGGGAGAAAGTTTGTCTCATAATGTTCAGATGTGTTTTCATAGGTCTCATGTTCTAAACCAGTTGGTATATCATTGGGTATGAAATAATGTGGGTTGTCCCCATTTTCAAAACTGTTGGTACCCCTCCCCCTTCAGTCTTAGGATGTAAAAAACAATTGGGTAGGAAGTATACTTGTTTTTAGAATAATCATTTTGGTCCCCAAGTAATTTTTTGTTTTTACGTTCCAAATTTACTTTAACATTGGCATCAACCCTATCAAAAATCCTTTCATACTGAAGAGAATTTAAATCAAATAATAAATTGTTAATGAGTGTAACATTCATCTTATCTAATTCTTCCAACATTACCTTGATTCTTCTATTGTTGGTTTTCACTATGAACTCCATAAGTTCAAATCCAAAACTGTCAAACAATGTTAAATGTTTAAATTTGGCATATTAGAAGTTGTACCACATAACCCAAGAGGGGGTTGGTGGGAACTTCTAGTAGATTTGAGAGAATTTTATTGGATAATTAAATTAAATGCCTTGGAAGCACCAGGTTTAAATGATTGTTTATCCCTGGTGCCTATTTTAAGAAAAAGGGCATTAATTTTATGAATTTTATGAATTTCATAAATTCTCTAACTTATTAATTCCTTAATTCACTCATTCATGTTTATTTTTATTAAATTGTGGACATTTTGTAAAAAATATATATTTCAATTTAATGTATTCAAACATCTAATTGATTAATTGATTGATTGATTGAATGTCTTGGTTTAAATAGGTTGATCCTATGGAAATGTGTATTTGGTTCTGAGGATGTCCCCTAAGTGTTGTACAGGGGAAGAAAGCGCTTAACCTGGTTTGTTTGATTTTAAATGATGGTGTTTTACGAATAAAATATTTTACAAAATCCTACAAGTGCACTTTCCTGCTGTGTGGAACTTATGGTGCATTTCCTGGCTTAGGACATCTGTTTTTCATTTTCTTAATTCAAGATATGCTTGTCTATTTTATCAGTTTTGTTTTAATACTATGCTTCCCATGTATTATCTCTTTGTTTTAGGAACATTTGAGTGCTTTTGTTGAGCCAGGGGGCATAGTTTGACTTAGTTCTTACTATTCTGGCAGGGGCAAGGTGGTTTAGTATGTTCAGGAATGTGGAGTTAAAGTAATCTACTGCTTTGTCTAGGCGGAAATATGTTAGTGGTTTCCAGTTACAGTTGGTTAGTGTATTAATTAGGTCCTGGTGTATGAAATTCTTGGTATAATGAATTTGTTGATGGGAGGTTGCTTTTGCTGGTTTAACTTTTCTAAGGATGAAAGTAGGGAGATGATCACTGACGACATTGGGGAGGGATCCAGAGTAGTATGATACATAAGGATCCAGTCTAGAGTAAACTCTTTTTTTGGTTGATTTATCTATTCTGATGTAACTATGGATTAGTTTAGAAAAGCTGTGTAGGTTAATATGGTTAGTGGGGAGTGGAGAGCTACAGGTAGATCAATCTATGTTAAAGTCGCCTAGTATTATTGTTTCTTGGGGTTGGGTATGAGATGCCCAGTTTTAATATTGTCAACAAAGAATGGTTGACTTCAAAACATGCAAGTATGAAAAGCTATTAAAAAGTCAGTGCAAGTACAAATATTTAGTTTTATAAGTCATACATATGTAGAAATGTGCTATACAAAATTAATTGATAAAGATGATTATGAAACATTATAGAGTTGTTAATTAAATAATTCAGTGATGGTCTCCCATTTCTTCTGAAAAGAAGTACATATGAATTTTAGTAAATTTCTAGAAACATCAATCACCCTTTGCATTGCTTCTTTGGAACAGAATATGGGGAGATTTTTAAATCATGCTCTAAACCATAGTTATATAAATTCTCTGGGATAGGCTTTGCTAGCACTGAATGAATGAAATAATGTGACTGCTGTGCATTTTATTGGTTTATTTAAAAAGTGAGTAGCTGATGTCATCTATTTAAACTTGCTTCTGCTTTTGTGAGTTATATGGTCTGATAAAGCCACTTGTGGTGAAAGTGCTTACCTACTTGCATTTGTTTATTGTATGGGGTGAAGTGACTTCTGCCTGGCCCCCAGGGCAGGCTCTGACCCTGCCCTGGTGAGAGTAATGCAGATCTAAAAATGTGATATAGCTGATTACATCAGCAGTGTCTGTTGAGAAGAAGAAAACAGTGTCCCACATGCTGGTGTAAAATGCTCCCTGTAATGTCATGCAATAACTCTCTCTCTTTCTCTCTCTCTCTCTCTCTCTCTCACACACACACACACACACACACACACACACACACACACACACACACACACACACACACACACACACACACACACACACAGTTGACTGCATTGAGAATAGAACCCTTACTTAAGTGCACAGACTACAGAACAAAGTACTTTACGTAAGTGCCACGGCTCATGTCTGACTTAAAGTGTGTCAGAAAACTCTTTAAAGGTGATGACATCAGCAGTGTCTGTTGAGGAGAAGATAACAGTGTCACACACGCTGGTGTAAAATGCTATCTGTAATGTCAAGTAATAGCTCACATGCATACACCAAGTTCACTGCAGTGAGAACATAACCATATCTATCTAATTACATGGACTACAGAACACAGTACTTAATGCACGCACAATGGTACAAGTCTGATTTTACTGGAGTGCAGGTGAACTCATAGTAGGCAACACCAGAAGTCCATGTGGGAAATATGAGGTTGGGGGCCTGTATGAAATGGATGTGTAGGCATGAGCATGTATCAAACTACTATAACTGCATGACACTGGAACAGTAACTGTGGCATACACACTTCTGCTTTGCTGTCTAGACACACACACACACACAAACACACACACACACACACACACACACACACACACACACACACACACACACACACACACACACACACACACATACCAAGTTGACTGCAGTGAGAACAGATCACCTACCTAAGTACATGGCTACAGAACACAGTACTTAATGCCAGCACCACGGCACATGTCTGATTTATATGGTAGTGCAAGTAAACTTGTAGTAGATAAAATTAGCAGGCCATGTAGGAGACAAGAGGTTGGGAAGACTGTATGAAATGGATGTGTAGGCATGAGCAGGTATCAAAATACTGTCATTGCATGGCACTGGAGCAGTAACTGTGGGACATACACTTCTGCTCTGCTGTCTAGACACACATCAAGTTGACTGCAGTGAGAGCAGAACCCGTACCTAAGTACACAGACTACAGAACACAGTACTTAATGGAAGTACTAAGTCTGATTTATAAAAAAAGAGTGCAGATGAACTTATAGTAGACGACATTAGCAGGCCATGAGAGGGACAAAATGTTGCTTCTGCTTTTGTGAGTTATATGGTCTGATAAAGCCACTTGTGGTGAAAGTGCTTACCTACTTGCATTTGTTTATTATATGGGGTGAAGTGACTTCAGCCTGGCCCCCAGGGCAGGCTCTGACCCTGCCCTGGTGAGAGTACTGCAGGGAGGCCTGCATAAGCACATTTGTTCATATGAGACTACTAGCCTAGTAGCACCAGGGTGTTTAAAAGCCTAGCTGTATAAAAACACAAGTATGCTTATTGAGCATAGTGAGATGGTAATTTTTAGCAGAGCATGTTTCTGAGTCACATCAACTGGCCCTGTCCATGAGGGACATAGGTGCTAGCCCAGAGGTGACTTTACAATCACCCAACCAGTTGTAAAGGTTGCTCTTGAACAGGGGCATTGAGGAGCAATGCTTCACACACAGTGGAAGCCTATTACAGTGGAGTGTGACTCATTGTGGGATTTATCTGTCTCCCCAGCATGTTGTGTTTCTGTCACAGGTTGGGTTGAGAACCTGAGGCAAATTATTGTTGTTCCATTTGAATTGCAGATGTCCATCATTTCCAGAAGTTCAGGGTCTGAGACTGCTCTGCAGGGCAGCCTTAGGTCACCTCTCAGCAGCCTATATGATACTGAGTACAGTAACAGGTATGTAAGTCTTTCCATGTATGTCATGTTTGGAGGCCTGGGAGTCTCCCGGGCACAACCTTGTGTTATCTTCAATTGCTGCAGGTATTTGGTGAGGTACAGAGAGATGTGAGCATTGTACTCCATTATTGGTGTGATAATGGTTAAGTACAGCAGAGGTATGATTACCCTAGTCTTGGATGTGATGTCCGTATTTATGATGTGTGCAATGCAGATTGTGTGTGCCACCACTATGGACACAGTGATAAAAGTGTAGATTGCTATCAACATGTGTTCCCAAGTCAAAAGACACTATGTATGAGCTTAGTGGGTTGCTATGTATATCATAATTAGCAGGGGTACTTCATTGCCAAAGGGGACAATGCTTAAAGTTCAGTCCGTGAGTTTGTCATCAATCATCAGTTTGTGTCAGCCCCTACTGTAATATGTTACCATCACTGGGGAACTCTATATCAGCACATCCAGTTAACAGTCATCTGCACACTTGGCAAACCACAGACCATCTACTGTTTCCAGTACTTCAGGAAGTATTTCCCAAACAGTTGAGGGTCCAGCAAAGATCCCTGTGGTATTCCACTGATGAGTGGGTTAGCAGTGGAGGTCCAGTCCCCAACTTTGAGAGTGTGTGTGTTCTGTCATTGAGCCAGTTGGCTATCCATCTAGTACTGTATGGCCTAATTCCCAGATAGGAAATCTTCACTATGAGACATGAATGGGGATAATGTCAAATGCCTTGGATAACTCAGCATAGACAGTATGTATTGTTATTCCTCATCCAGGTCTTTGGGGTCAATATCCAAGAAGTCTACAGGGTCAATAAGCAAGATCTACCCTTGATAGAACCAAGATGGGTAAGGTCAAGTGTGTTGAAGGTTGCCTATGTCCATGTAGATATAGCCCATGCTGATTCCTGCACTAGCCTTGCAAATGTCTTTTTAGATGTATGGGCCAATAGTTGTAGTTCTGCATGTAACCAGACTGATGTGCATTGCATAGCACACAACACCTTATATTACATTTTGTAGTGTGGTTGATATATATGTTGAAAAAGTACAGAGACCCCAGGGTTGTAGTACTTAGGGGGGTGCCAACTCATGGATGTATTTTAAATATGTGACATATAGTTAGATAGGCCCCATCATTTTGTAATGTTTCTACATGTAATTTCATATACAAAGGAAATGGACAGTAATCAGCAGTAATACAGCATATGTACATTTCCATAGTGCAGCAAGCAGTGGGTTTGTGTGATGGCTAGTAAAGTGCATATGCATGTGAGATACACATGTTTGCAGTGCGCAAATGCAAGCCGCATTGCTAAAGTCTGACAGTTAGTATTGAGTCTCTGGAATACAACTATTACTTAACTGACCCTGTGGAAGCACGTGTTAATGTAGTTAATGGAGTATTCCTTTTTTGGGCCAGATGTTACTGGGTTCGAATACAGGTGTATGTCATACTTTAAAATACTTTTCATTACAGAGTGATAATTCAAAGACATGAATTGTTTATACAAGATGTGTTGCTGTGTGTTGGCATAGCGCAGTGGTGTTAAGCAGCATTACACGGGAGTAACTGCAACTATTTGCCACCATTCACCATAGGTGCACGTTGCGCACCTCCACACAAACATGGAGCCCAAAAGTGAAGGGATCCATTGCTTCTCCAGCATTTCTAAAGGCTGACAGTTAGTATTGAGTCTCTGGAATACATCTGCTACTTAATTCACTCTGTGGTACCCTATGTTAATGCAGATATACATTCCTTTTTGGGGCCAAATTGTACTGGGTTCAAATACAACTGTATCTAATACTTTTAACTACTTTTGGTTACTATTTCTGCACATTGGTGTGCGATGAGCACCATCACAAAATAATGCATTAAAGAAAAGAAATGGGTAAGACAGGAGAGTGGTGAAATGGGGAGCATGCAGGAGGGAAGAACAAATGGAAAGCAATACAGGAATGTGCAGGAGGGAGGTAGGAAAGAACCATAACTATCCATTTCTTCAACAGTAAAAACTGATAATATATGCACAATATTAGCTGAGTTTGGACTGTCACTTCCAGAGAGAAGGGTGACCACAACACAATCATGTTGTATAGCCAATTGGACTGAATCAAGTGTGTTAAGTAGAGATGTGTTTAAAATGGAGAGCTATGTATGGGACAATTTTTTTATGGGACAGGTGCCCATTTTTTTTTTGAGATGAGAGAGAGAGGGAGAGAGAAATGTTGGGAAAGGGATGCAATTTTTTGGGGTCTGGTAAGTTGGGTAGGCGTGGAAGCAATTGCAGACAAATGAAACAAACAAGACAAGAGATGGAGATGGTGATGGACCCAAGAGGTCGGTGGATACCATGGATGGGGTGAGTGTGGGAGCATCCAGAAACCATGGTCATCAAGCTGGATGACAGTGACAATCAAGTCCTCACCTATAGGACTGTCATCACTGTCACCTCACTCCACCACTGGCTGAAGTGGCTTGACATCTTCTTCTCCTCATCCTCTTGGTACTACATAAAATGTGGGAGAGCAGCTTCTCCAATCAGTGTAGGCGTTAACCAACAGTGCAGTGCCCAACCCTATGCACCATCCCTGACAACTCGGTACAGATGATAAACTCACCACCTCTGCCACTTCTCCAAGAGAGAACAACTGGACTATCCTTCTTGGCAGGACTACCTGACAGGGCAGGTAGTACAGGGGCAGTAGAGGTAGTGCTGCCAAGTTGGCTGCCAGACAAGCTTGGCAATGGTGCTATAGCTAGTGGAGTGGGGGTAGGTGGACCCTGTGGGGCAGGCCTACCCCCCTGATGCTGTGGAGCAGTTTGTAATGTGGTACACATGGATGACACGGACAAATTTTGATGACACATAAAATAAAACAAAACAAATTTAAAAATATATAACTAACTAACTAAATAAATAAGTAAAGAGACATAAGGGCTGGAGTGAGAGAAAAAAATGAGATAATCTTACTACCTTCATATTTAGCATACAATGTATTAATACACTTATTTGACATTATCTTAACCTTTACTCTTAAGGCTACCACCCTTAACAGATAACTTTTACTTTTAAGATTACCATCTGCTAACAGATGCCCCCTATACTACAGATTGCAACAAGTACTCCTTTACATGTGCATATATTGCACATATGCATGTTCCAATTACACAGATTGCAGTTTACAGCATGACATGTGTGCCACTGGTATAGAACATTTACTTTAATCCTTTAAGTTACACATAACTGAAGAATTAACAGTACTGTATATTTGTGAAGTGTGGTATTTGAACCCACAATCGCTGACTAAAGTCTAATATTGTGCTCTTGGTTTGTGCTACAGACTAATGCATACATACTTGCTTTTACAGTTGAGATATGCATGCTCAATTTGATACAACTCTATAAAATACCAAAAAGGCTATCTTTAATAATACTCTTCTGATGTAAACATACCACATGCCTCCCGATACCTCTTAACTGTACAGATTTTCGCAGAATGTCCAGATTTTTGCCTCATATTTTCAGTCTTTTTCTCATAAAATTGTGGCTTTCTGGCAAATCACTGAGGGTTGAAGTAGAAAATAATGACAGACATCTGAGTTTCAGACTCCATGCCCTTCAGAAAATTCATGCTAATGCAAAACTTGTTATTCTATCAACTTTCTAAGTTTGTTAGAGCAATATGTAAAATGTGTCCCTATTTTTGGGCCTTTGTCCCCATTATTTATGGCTTTCTTCTGATTTCTTGCTTAAGAGGTTGAGACATATTTGCCTTCCTCATGCTCACCAATTTAGCACCATGGGTCCTAGCACTGACTTCTTTTTCCATGGCATCTGTGGAAAAAACAGAACAGAACCGAATACCGTTATGAATACCCATCTTGCCTATGTTTAGCTTTTAAGCCTTACAAGTACTCTCTGTTTTTGATACATAAACATCTGTGGGATGTCTGCAGTCCTATATTCTTCTATCCAAGCATCGAGGGTATCCGTCTTCTTGTGACATGGGTCAATAAAGTGGAGCTTACATTGGTCACCAGTGTGCAGGATACTGATGGCACTGGATACAGCCCGGGCCAAAATATCCCAAGCTTCTGACTTATACTGGGAGCCAGAATAGTCCTCCTGCAGCAGCTTGGCACTGTGGTGTTTAACTAGGAGCCCAATAAAAAGCTTGGACTCTTGGAAACCCCATCTCTGTGCCCTAAATCTCACACCCTCTCCACAAACACCTGTCATGTCTACTATGGATCAAGAGCAATGGAGACTGATGGTTTCCTGCCAATTCCAGTTATTGCATTTACTGGCAGTGTGCACACTATTTGAAAATGTTGCACACCGCTTACCACCGCATAAACATGGTGTTCGACAGTGCGCAACCCTGAGCCCCACATTTCTATGATTGTTAGCAGTATGCAGCAGTTGTAAGCAGTGAGAAATTACATAATTGCAGTTGCAGTTATGTGAGTTATTGGATGTACATGTTGTTGTGTATGTGTGTTAGTCAAATGTGAAGACCATGCCTGTCCAGATAGCAGAAATATACTTACAGGAATATAGTACACTGTATATCCACAGTCATGCATTTGATAATAATGTGATAACCCATAATGGGAATTGGGACAAAAGTAAAAGTTATGGAATATGCTGTGTTCAAACCCAGAACCATGTCTATGGTAGCCCCACACTTACACCTGGTGCAACAAGAGAGTTGAGAATATGTTTGTCTATGTTGCAGTTCATTGCTGTCAGGGTCCTTGTCTGCTTCCTCGGGGTCCAGTTTTCACACTGCCATTCATTTTTCACCATTTCCTGTGTTTGCACTAAGTGGTGCATTGTGCAAAGACTGGCCAAAAAAAAAAAAAAAAAAAAAAAGCGGAAGAGAGAAAGAAAAGAATTTTAACCCTGTATCATCTGGCCTCAAAAAGGAATGTGTCAATGCATTAACACATGCTGCCACACAGTCAGTTAAGTAGCAGGTATGTTTCATAGACTCAGTACTAATTGTCAGACATTAGGAATGTGACACGCATTTGTACACTGCTTAGCTACATGCAAACATGTGTAGCTACATGTTTATACACTTTGCTAACCATTAAGCAAACCTCTTGCTTGCTGAGCTTTGGAAAACTACTGCTATCCGCGGTGGTGGTGCTGCGGTAGTGTTATCGCCTCACAGTAAGATGCTGTCTGGTTCAATTCTCAGCTAGAGCGTCTTCTGTGTGGAGACATGCGTGAATGGGTGTACCTTTGTTGAAGGTAGAAAAACACCCACAAGGGCAGATACCAATAATGCAGAACCACCGCACGGCACAATCCACCTTCAATGTAGTATCGTTGTGTAGACCAAAAAACACTCCTTGGATATACAAACAGTATGAATTTATTAAGACTTGTCTTAATAAATTCATACTGTTTGTATATCCAAGGAGTGTTTTTTGGTCTACACAACGATACTACATTGAAGGTGGATTGTACCTTTGTTGAAGGTTGTGCGTCAGGGCTGGCAACTCGGCACGTAAAAATCAACTGCCAATCATTAGCAGACCGGAGTTCCGCTGTGGCGACCCCTAACCGGGAAAAGCCGAAAGACACAACATTAAGTATTACTGCTGTTTATTGTCCATTTCTTGTGTTTGACATGACATTACACGTGGAAACATTAAAAAATGAAAGCCCTATCTCACACTATGTCACATATTTAAAATAGAGCCATGTGTTGTCCCCCCAAGCAGTGCAACTCTTATGTCTTAGTACTTTTCCACATATATATCAACTACACTACAGAAATGAATATCAAATGTTGTATTATATGCAATGCACGTCAATCTGGTAACATGCAACACTACAACTATTGACCTGAAAGCCTAACAAGGCTTATCTGCAAGGCTAGGGAAGGGATCAACATGGACCTTATCCACAGGAACATAGTTGACCTTCAACACACTTGAATCAACCCATGTTGTGTTTGTCAATGATAGATCTTGCCTGATGAAGCAATATTAAAGTATTGTGAAAGCACTTACAGAATAAATCTTTGATACTCTGGATTTTTAACACTGTGGATTATTACTTTCATTTCTGCAAGTTGTTACCTTAGCCTGTGGGTATTTTGTTTGGATAGATCTTGCCTATTGAACCTCATGCACTTCTTTGATACTGTGCCTAAAGAACTGGATGACAGATTACAGGACATACTGCCTATGTTCAGTTATCCAAGGTCTTTGACAATACTCCCCATTCATATTTCATAGTGAAAATTTACCATCTGGGAATTAAGCCATGCAGTACTAACTGTATAGCCAACTGGCTCAGCAACAGAACACACACACACTCTCAAAGTTGTGGACTGCACCCCCCCCCCCCCAGTAGCCACTTACCGATGGAATACCCCGAGGATCTGTGCTGGGCCCTTCACTGTATGGAAACTACTTCCCTGAAGCACAGGCAATGGTAGATGACCTGTGGTTTACCATGTGTGCATGTGTGCAGATGACTGTTAATTGGACTAACTCATATAGATTCTCCCAATGATGGCAACATATTACAGTAGGGGCTGACAAGGGGTTGACAGAGACAAATGATTGGTGCCAAACTCACAGACTGAGCCCTACAGCAAACAATGCCTCATTGTCCCCTTTAGCAATGAAGTACCCCTGCTAATTATGATATACATAGCACCCTTCTCAGTTCAAACACAGTGTTGTGAGACTTGTGAACACATGTTCACAGCAATCTACACTTTCATCACTATGGGTCCATAGTGGTGAGATACACATTTTGCATTGCACACCTCATACATATGGACATCACATCCAAGACCAGGGAGGTCATGGCTCTGTTGTACTCCACCCTTATCTGACCATTGCGTACAAGGTTCCCGTCTGTCTGTACCTCACAAGACAACTGTTGCAAATGGAGAAAAAAATAGAGGTTTGTGACTGGGAGAATGCAGGCCCTCCAAACATCACATACATGGAAAGACTAAAAGACCTGTCATTGTACTGAGGGCTCCCTGTTATGCTGTTGCAGACGCAGGTTGTCGAATGTGGCTCTGTCAAACTGAAAAGTGCGAAAAGGCAAAATAGCAAAGCAGCTTTTCAGCTAATTCTTTCCCTGGGAAAGAATTTGCTTGGCTGCTTTCGCTACTTTGCCATTTTCAGCACTGTAGTGCAATCTCACAGTTGGTATATTTAAGTAGGGGTGTGTGGGGGCACAGCCCCCATGTTGGGGGGCTTATTATGTAATGTTTTACAGGTTTTTTTTTTTTTTCGGAACAGAGATTTTTTTTTCCTTGGAATAAAATCGCTGTTCTGAGGTTTCAATGTTGTAAGCTTTCACTTACATGGGGTTGATTATGTGTCGTTCACTCTTCTGAGCATGCACTATCATAATATAGACCCATACTGAGCATCCTGTAAGCTGCTGAGGAGTGACCTATATCTGACCTACTGGAAATGCTGGACATCTTCAAATCAAATGGGACAGAGTTCTCAACCTGGCCTGTGACATAAACAGAACATGCTGGGGAGATAGATATATCCCCCAGTGACTCACACTCCTCTGTAATAGGCTCCTGCTGCATGTGAAGCAGTGTTCCTCAAGGACCCAGTTCAAGCGCAACCTTCTCTACTGATTGGGTGATTGTAAAGTCACCTCTGGGGTGGCATCTATGTACCTCATAGACAGGGTCAGTTGCTGCTTACAAAATGATTCTGGTAACAATAACCATCTAAATATGCTTAATGAGGGTACTTGTGTTTTTACACAGCTAGGCTTCTATTGCCTCATGTATAGTGATAACCATGTACTCCTAAAACGTACAAATACAATATGTGAGAGATGTAACTATACAATGAATCTAAAATAAAATGATCTCTCTCTCTCAAGTAACAACAAACCAGATATCAAACAGGTTGATAGTGCACACACTTCACTTCCTCAATAAACCAAGTGCACAACACATAAACCCACATACACAGAGGTACTCATTAGAAGCTTACCAAAAGAACATAGACCTCAAAAATGCAACGACCCTCACCAGATTGTACAAGGAAAAAGTCACAGCCAGCTGCTTGTCAGGTTCCAGGATGCTGCCTGTCAGGTTCCAGGATCCACAAAATCATACACATGCACACAAGTCTCTCAACAATAAGCACAGTTACACCTCTATCATACTCCATGTTGGAGTAAATGACTTGAGATATACCTCACTGGACTATATGAAGAGAGATATGACTGAGCTCTCAGATGATGTGTCCCAGACAGGTATGTCCGTAGCCCTAGGCAGCTTTCTACCTTCACCCAGGATGATGCCTTAATATAAACAAAAGAATTATTGACTTCAACATTTGGTTTAGCTACTGGTGTCAATCCAGGGGGGGTCCAGTATTTGTCAGCCTGGGAAGATATGGCTGACAGACCATGCTGCATTGCCAGGGATTGTCTCCTGTCACTTCTTGCCTTTTAGTTACTGGCCAAGGTACTTGCCTCCCTCATTGTGCTATTTTTAGGCAATGTCATAAGAACAACATTCCTGATGTAAAGATGTCTCAGGGTTATGCTGCTTAATGCTAGGACTCTAAATCAGAAACTACAATCAATGGAGGCACTTCTTACATGGGAATATGTCGATGTTTGTGCAGTTGTAGAGACATGGTTTAGGGCCACAGAGAGTACTCCAGTCATGAAAGGCTATAATGCTTTCCACATGTTCAGGCCACAAAATTAACTTGAAAGAACAAATGGAGGAGGTGTATCAATCTTCATAAAATACAAATACACTTCAAGACTGGTTAAGCAGTACAACTCTCTAGAGTTACTCCAAGTCCAACTAACTGCAGGAAAGACCCTCCCCTCCATGTCATTGTTGGCTACAGGTTCACCAACATGAACCATGAAAACTACACAGTGCCTTCCTGGACTTACTTCAGTCACTCATAATACAGCCAAATGTCCTAGGCATGGATGACTTTAACTATCCTTCCATAGATTGAGATACACGTATGAGCTGAAACACACTCACCTTAAGGTTCCTGCACTTTGTAAACACGAATGCTCTGGAACAGTTAGCCCGTACACCCACAAGGGGCTCGAATGCCCTTGACCTAGTACTCACCAACATGGGAGATCACTGCACCAACCCATGTGTGAGACCCTACCTGATAATGTCTGACCATAAATCAGTCATGTTCAATGTAACAAATCATACCTGATCTCAGGAGGATCCAAAAGGTTGAAAAATTTATCCAAAGCAAACTATAGCCTCTTATGTGTTGGCATAAATAGTTTCAAACCTCCTGCCACCACTGACAGTAAAGACTCCTATATGGAGGTATACACAAATGCCCTGTACAGACACCTTTACAAGTGTATAGACTTAGCTGTACCAAAACAGATCAAAACTTGCTTATGAAAAAACAAGCTGCCCTGGTGGACATCTATAGATTATACAACAAGACAAAGAAACTGATGTCCAGGAATAAGAGAGAACAGTCTCAGCAGAAGAACATACTACATAGCTTGAACAAGCAAATTAGACATCTTGTAAAGTCCTCTAAAGCTAATTATGAAACTAAATTAGCATCCATAGCTAAGGAAAAATCAGAAGGCATTATTTAGCTATGGCTGTAATGTTTGGCTTCATTAAGAGCAGATCATGGCTGTTAAACCTAGTGGAATTCTTCAAGACTGTCACCAAGGTGCTGGATGAAAGCAAATCAGTACATACTGCCTATCTTGACTTGGCCAAGGGCTTTGACACAATCCCCTACTCAAGGCATCATTGAGAAACTCACCCAGCTGGGGATTAACCCATATGTCATTAGATGGGTAACCACCTGGCTCACCAGCAGAATGTATACAGTTATAGTTGGGGATTCCACCTCTACCAACAGAAATCTTGCCAGTGGTGTTCCACAAGGATCTGTGTTGGAACTCCTACTGAATGAATCTATTTATCAGAAATTCAGGTGAAAACAGATGGCCTGTGGTTCACCAAGTTTACAGACAACTGCAAACTGGGTGCTGTCATTGAACCCCCAAACAATGTCAGCATACGACAAAATGGGTTATATGCATAAATGATTGTTGCCAAAGCCACAGACTTAAGCTTAACACCAAACAATGAACTATTATCCCTTTCAGCAAAGGAGAAGTCTCTGCAAATTACACTATTAACAATACTCCCCTAAGTTCCAACCTAATGGTGAGTGATTTGGGAATGCAGGTTGATAGTGACATTAGCTTTGATCATCATGTGTCCACAGTAGTAATGAAGGCCTTTTATGTTGCACACCTCATAAGTAAGGGCATAGCATCCAAGACTAAAGATGTTATCAATCCACTGTACTCATCCACCATCAGACCAATAACAGAGTACAATGCTCCCTTTTCTATGGATCTCACCAGACACCTGCAGCAGCTAAAAGGTTTCTCACCAAGAAAACCCAGGTAGTTCAACACATGACCTACATGGACAGACTGAAGGCCCTGTCACTGTACTCCGTATCGTATAGACTGCTGTGAAGTGACTTGTGCCTGGCCTTCAGAGCAGTCTCAAATGCTCCCTTAATGGAAGCATTGCACCTCTGTCAATAAAATGGGACATGACCCACTCACTCTAGGAACCTTAACCTAGCCTGTGACATCAACAGGACATGCTGGAGAGACAGATATGTCTCCCAGAGATTGCCACTCCTATGGAACAAATTCCCAATTCACGTGAAACTGAGCTCCTCAATGACCATACTTACGTGTAATTTGGACAGTTGGATGGTAAATCATAAATTTATCTGGGGGTTTTACCTATATCACTCTCAGACAGGGGCAAGCAGTGCAAATCATGGATTCACAGATATGGACTACATATTTTGGTCTATAAGGGAATAATGGTACAACTTGGCTAGGCTTGAAAAGGCCATAGGCCATTAGCCTAGTAACTTCCTATGAACCTAGGACCATTGTTGTAGTAGTCTCATATAAACCTATGAAGCTATGAACCTATGCAGGTCTGCCAACATCTTGTCTCACACATGGCTCGCTGATGCCATGTACTATAAATTCAGCTGCAGTCTTCCAAAAGTCAGACTTGTGCCATGGTGCTTGTATTAAGTATTGTGTTCTGTAGTCTGTATACTTAAATAGGTAGGGGTTATATTCTCACTTCCATCGTGTGTGTGTGTGTGTGTGTGTGTGTGTGTGTGTGTGTGTGTGTGTGTGTGTGTGTTTGTGTGTGAGAGCGCTTCCTTGACATTATGGAGAACATTTTACACCAGCATGTGGGACACTGTTATTACCATATTCTCAACAGACACTGCTGATGTCATCAGCTATATCAGTTTTTCAGATATGCAGTCATCCCACCAGGCCATGGTCAGACACTGACCTGGAGGCCAGGCAGATGTCACCTCATCCTATACCAGAGAGATTACAGTGGCATGGCTTTTAATCTATCCACATACATCATGGCATGGTTTGTAGGCCCTGTGTTATCTTGCTGAGAAAGCCCTGTGGTCTCTCCAGCTGCTACATGTGTCTGTTGAGGTACATACAAAAGAGAGCATAATATTGAATTACTGTTCTGATGACGTTTGACTACAGTGTTATCATACAATCCTAATATCTAAATATGATGGCATGACATATGATGTGCACCATACATTTTTACTGGAAAATCATTAAAGAGAGAAGTTAGAAAGTAATGATACACATTGCAGTTTCTAACTTCACAACCCTCACAAGAGCATTCACTATAAAGCTGTGAAATGCAGATGCTATCAACTGTCTAAATTTCCAAGGCCAATATAAATCAAAGCTGCAATTACCAGTTCAACACCACAAATGCAGATAAACTAAGCACTAAGTTAGCTATGTATCCTGAGCATTAGACACAAAGCTTTTGCATCCCTGAATCCAAAAGATAGAAAACAAGAATATGTCACAGTTATCAGTTGCACAGGATGTTGTGAGTATGGGGGAAGGGAGCCTAGGCTGACACAAAATGTCATTGAGTGTGTGTGAGCAAGACAGAGAAGAAGGCAGACATTTGGATAAAGCAACAAATAGCCACTGAGACAAAATGTGTATCTATAGGGGTCCTTCAGGTGAAGTTGGTGTGTGAATGTCTGCATGAACACAGCCAAGCTCTGTGCTGGGTCTACATCTTGGTATGCTGGACAGGTATGAGCCATGCATGGTAGACGTGGCAGTTCATTATTACCGTCCATGACCATGAGAATTAGCTCTGCCAGGAGTTGTACTGGCATATCCACACTCACGCCTATGGTCAGATGCGGTGCTGCTACCTGAATGTGACTGATGTCTGCTGGACAAGCTCCCTTCAAGGGGATGCCCAGGACCATGACCATATGGCCTGCCACATCTGGGTGTGGACAGCACAGTCACTGATGGAGCAATGGAAGTACTGCCACTTTGGGAGTGTTATTAGGCATGGCTAGGCTGACAGCAGATGATGTGGCTGACCTAAGCCCAGGAGGATGCTGTTCCCCTCTCAGCAGATGTTCCATCACAGACACTGCTCGTTGCATTGCAGACACCACTCAGTCCATCAGACATCTCTCATTCTAACATGTCATTCATCAAATGCAGTGAATTAGCAACATGGTAGAGGCAGTCACGCATGTCATACTGTGCCACATCCACAACCCTGAGCATTTGTCTGGAGCACTTATGGGAATATGCCTGTGCCTCCATGATGGCCCTAAACATATGTTGAGTGGCATGGGAAGAGACACCTGCACCAGATGAAGGAGGGACAGCAGGCCCCCTCAAAGCACTCCTATCAATCCTCCTGTGTGGTATCTCACACACACACGTTGGCTACAGCCAGACTCAACAAGCACTAAAGCTGCGGTAGCCACACTTCCCTGATCAGTGTCCTCACCCTCCACCCGTCCACTATCTGTGACCTCAGTGAATGGGTAGGCATAGGCCTACTGGCTGTGTCTGATGTAAATGCAGGGCATGGCTGTATAAGATTCAACCTCTGCACCTCCCTGACTGTGCCTCAACTTTGGCCACCATCATCATCAGAGTCTGCTGATACACTGACATCAGGTGGCACAGGGCCCACACTCTGACTGTCATGATCACCTGTGATAAAAAGCAAGAAACACAGGAATAAATTAATACCTGCACTAATATATTGCAATATATGCTAACAAACTAACATTGCTGCACTATTACAGACAGTACAGCAATACACACAACAGGCCTGAGATCAAAATCACATACTACAATATTTCTTTAAATTTCTCAGCAGTACTGACATAAAAATGTTTGGCTTAACATCTATAGAAGACATACTCTGCTGTAGTCCAGATAGTTCTGGAAGAAGTTAAGCAAGAGGTAAGGACAACATGATCACAATTAACAGTAATACAGGGGGTAACACATTTACCCCTTTATGTGTCCATTAACTATTATTTCAACAAGACCGTGGCTGCCAACTGAAACCTAAGCTTATAACTGTAGCAATCTTCAACTCCACCCCCCAAAAAAGACATGTGACACAGAATTAACTTATTCATTTCAACTGTTTTACTATACAATAGTATTCAACTGTTCAGATAACAAAGCAGACCTGGGAGGTCCTCCTGGGATGTGCTTGCTGTCTCAGAAACTGTTGCTCCAACATCCAGGATATGCTGTACTGCACTCTCCTGGGAACTGTCTGGATTTCTGATATTGGTCAAAAACTCTTCACTGGGGGTTAGTTGTGGTTCCTTAGCAGGCCTTCCACCAGTAACCATCTGGTCATGGCCCACTGCAGCTGCCCTCCTCCATGCAGATGTGATCATGTCAGTCACCCTGTGGTGCACCTGTTTGTATGTCCTGCCATGGCTACTCATGGTATTTAGATCATGGACAATCTGCAGCCTTATTCACATCCTATGTCCCATATCGCCCCATCCCCTTTCCAAGAGAAAAGCACCATTTTACCAAAAGTCATTGATTATGACTTGATTTTTGGCATCAGTGAAGAGGGGGGGAGGTCTCCCTAGACTGGCATGCCTGAGTGACATACTTGTAGGTGTCCTAAAAGGCAACTGAAGTATAATACACATAAGTATCTCATAACTACAAAATAACTGTTTCCAGATAAAACAGAAAAGGTAGTCAGTCAATATTACATAGTGGAGAAATGTAAACAGTCTATAGATGTGAAATACTAACAACAGACAGGATGCAAAACAAGAAAAGTAGCAAGAGCAACATATCCTTGTTTGTGCTATAACAGTAACTCATCTTTGCTCCCCCCACCAAAAGAAAAGTCCATTCTTACTTGTTCCATAACAGTAACTCATGTCCCCCCCCCCGCACACACATAAGTACAGGCAAATGACCCATTTTGCTTACAAAACCTCTTTGAAATGCTAAAAGTGCTATAAAAGGACCTATCCCTGAAACATTTGTACATATTTATCACACAGCATTCCATTTTTATATATTGGCGATCATGTATACCTCTGAAATGGCTAGACAAACATGTCCAAGCCATCAGTACACTTCTAACTAATGCATACAGATAAACATGTAAAAGTCTTTGCTTCACATTATTCTTAAATGCATTTCAGCATATGCAGTATGTAGGCGACAAAATGGAAGCATACCTTCTGAAGTGCAATACTCCTCTACACAGATATATCCTGAAGAAAAAAACATTTTTGCAGTTTTCCAAACATATAGAACTCTCACCATCAGTTTGCCTAGCAACATGGTTGCCTTTTTATATGGTATGTAGATTATCAATTGATTGCTGCTGTGAGTGTCTACTATTTGGGAGAGGGAAAACACAGCACCACTGCAGGCTTCCTTACTTCCACTGACTGTGAGAGTTTAGATCTAGAAAGTGCTAGATGTAATGTTTGATGAATAAGTAAGCAGCACACAATTCACAGGTTGTGTTCCTTAACATCCAACCTGCCCCTCATTTGTTGGCAACTGAATATGCTATTATTTCCACTTAATATCCTCACATATGTTAAGGCCAATGATATAGTATGTCTTACACATGAATTTTTCAGATTACTGTTCAGATAAATGAAGAATGGCCATCAAACACAGAAAGATAAAACAGAGCTGTATATTTGCAAGCAGCAATCACAAGAGGTTGTGTGACCACTAAGTGCACTACATCTAAATGTAATAACTATAGTAAATGTACAAATAACAGTTTATGGTTTGATAACAGTGTACATTATGTTGCAGTTGATTGAAAAATAAGTTCAGTTCTTTGCTGAAAAACTGCTTCTGTGGCAAAGAGGGCTAAGGCCATCATTTTCTTGTGGACACATCATACATTGATGTTCCTCATTTTAACTACTTGCCCCTTTTGTTTTAACTACTTGCCCCGTTTCTTTTCCTGTTCTGTCAGTTAAGCATCTGGTGTGTTTCATAGATGTTAATTACAGCATAAGCAGCTGAATTGCATAAAAGTCAACCAAACCAACATGGTAGAGCTATTCAACAAGCTATAAAGCAGCCATGTAGACTCAATGCTGTTTTTTTCCTGTGGATTTAAAAACTTTTGGAGTACAGACACAGAAAGTCTTACTCAGAAAAAATGTTAGGGGCTGCTGCTGCTGCTTTGATCCATTTGTACATGCTACAGGCTGAAGTCAATGCTGCTGCCCCTGCCAATAGGTCTAGGCTGAGAAGGCGAAAAGATTTCAGGCCCATTTACCTTTTCACAACCTCCATGACATGGTCACACTACAGGGACTCTGCAACTTCTGCTGCCCTCAACTCAGAGCCAGAGCCAACCAAAGGGAACTCATCCCAGTGGATACAAAGGTATGTGTAGCCCTTAGAATCTTAGCTACAGGTACCTTTCAGGCTAGGGGTATCACAGGCATCAGCATCCAGGATTATCCACCAATTCCTGGATGCTGTTCTCCTACATGACAGTGAGCACATATATTTTCCCCATAGTTCTGAGGAGAGGGCCATAGACACACAACAGTTCTACCAGGTAGTGCACTACCCTGGAGTACTGGGTGCCATAGATTGCACTCATGTAGAAATTAAGGCACCACCTGAGGAACAGGGTAGGCTCTACATTAACAGAAAGGGATGCCACTATCAACTGCCAAGTCATGTATAATGCCAAAGGAATCATCATGAACATGTATGCTGGCAACCCTGGCAGTAACCATGACTCACATATCTGGTAAACCTCCCAACTGTACCAGATATTTACTAGGCGGGATATCCCACAGGGGCATTTACTGGGGGATGCAGGCTATGCATTGGAACTGTGGCTGATGACACCCATCTGAAATGCATACACACCCATGGACGAACACCATAATGAGGCACATGCTCAAACCAGAAATGTCATAGAGTGTGTGTTTGTGCTGGTGAAGTCATGGTTCTGGTGCCTAGATATATCTGGGGAAGCCCTGCAGTACAATCCACAGACATGTACAGAAATCTTCACACTATGCACTATGCTACACAACATAATCCTGAGGATCAGCAAGGGGAAGGGGCACGCATCCTTCCACCAATGCCAAGGTGACCACAGCCATAGGCAGATAAGGAGTCAAAGGAGGAACCACCAGCTACTGTGAGCATAATCAGATCATGTTCAGTATGCCCTTGCATTAGGTAAGAGACAATGCATAGCACACTCACCACTTAGGAGCCTAAAAACCTTCCACCTACTTACATACATATAGTAACATTGATGTCAGGCAACTCACACAACCTTTACCTCCCCATATATTGGCTGTGTACTGCTTGCATCAGACAGCATCAGTCCTGAACTAACCCTGTGGGAACTGCTGTATTTATAAGGTAAGTCCTGAACCTGGAGTGTATTGTTCAATAATATTATGGCATATCCTTGTATTTCATCACTTGGTACAGTAAGCAAGTAGAGTTGAGAGATTTGTACAGACACTACCTTAACATGTGACAGCAGAGACTTATTTGACTTATATGTGTTCGTTACTAAGTAGTAGGCTTCACACATTAAAGATTCACGCAGTCATACCTATCAAACCTACTGACAATCACTGCATGCCCTCAGTTTAGCATCATATGCTTGTACTGGAAAATCATTAAAGAGAGAAGTTAGAAAGTAATGATACACACTGCAGTTTCTGACTTCACAGCCCTCACAAGATCAACCAACAGGCAGAATGTGAAACAAGGAGAGTAACAAGAGTAACAGATCCTTGTTTGTGCTATAGCAGTAACTCATCTTTGGTCTTCCCAAAATAACAGTAACTCACCTTTGCTGCCACCAAAAGAACAGCCTATGCTTGTTTGTGCCATACAAGTAGCTCATCTTTGTCCTCCCCCACAAATGAACAGTGTACCCTTGTATGTGCTGTAACAGTAATTCACCTTTGCTCCCCCCAAAAAAAAGAGGTGCCATCCAACCTGCCTTTCAGTTGTTGGCAGCTGCATATTATGTTATTTCCAGTTAATATCCTCACACATTTTAAGGATGAATGTATAGAATGGCTTACACATTGCATATGTCAGAGTCTTCTTCTTCTTCTTTCAGCTTCTCCCGTTAAGGGTCGCCACAGCAGATCATCTGTTTCCATTTCTTCCTGTCCTCTGCATCTTGCTCTGTCACACCAACCACCTGCATGTCCTCTCTCGCCACATCCATAAACCTTATCTTAGGCCTTCCTCTTTTCCTGTTACCTGGTAGCTTCATCCATAGCATATTTTTCCCAATATACTCTGCATCCCTCCTCAGCACATGTCCAAACCAACGTAATCTTGCCTCTCTGGCTTTGTCTCCAAACCTTCCAGCCTGGGCTGACCCTCTAATATACTTATTCCTAATCCTGTCCATCCTCATCACACCCAGTACAAATCTTAACATCTTCAACTCTGCCACTTCAAACTCTGACTCCTTCCTTTTTGTCAATGCCACTGTCTCCAACCCATATAACATAGCTGGTCTCACTACCCTCTTATAGACCTTCCCTTTCACTCTTACTGGTACTCGTCTGTCACAAATCACTCCTGACACTCTTCTCTACCCACTCCATCTTGCCTGTACTCTCTTCTTCACCACTCTTCCACACTCATCATTACTCTGAACTGTTTACCCCAAGTACTTAAACTCATCCACCTTCGCCACCTCTAGTCCCTGCATCCTCACCATTCATTTATCCTCCCTCTCATTCACACACATATATTCTTAGTCCTGCTGACCTTTATTCCTCTTCTCTCTAGAGCATATCTCCACCTCTCCAGGGTCTCCTCCACATGTTCCCTACTCTCACTACAGATCACAATGTCATCTGCAAACATCATAGTCCATGGAGACTCCTGTCTGATCTCATCTGTCAACCTGTCCATCACCATTGCAAATAAGAAAGGGCTCAGAGCTGATTCTTGATGTAATCCCACCTCGATCTTAAATGCATCCGTCACTCCCACTGCAGACCTCACCACTGTCACACTACCCTGCACATATCCTGTACCACTCTTACATACTTCTCTGACACTCACGACTTCCTCATACAATACCACAACGCCTCTCTAGGCACCTTGTCATATGCTTTCTCTAAATCCCCGAAGACACAATGCAACTCCTTCTGACCTCTGTACTTCTCCATCAACACTCTCAGAGCAAACATCGCATCTGTAGTGCTCTTTCCTGGCATGAAACCATACTGCTGAACACTAATCATCACCTCCCTTCTTAACCTAGCTTCCACTACTCTTTCCCATAACTTCATGCTGTGACTGATCAGTTTAATCCCTCTGTAGTTACTACAACTCTGCACATCACCCTTATTCTTAAAAATCTGTACCAAAACACTTTTTCTCCATTCCTCAGGCATCCTCTCACTTTCCAAGATTTCATTAACAATCTAGTTAAAAACTCCACTGTCATTTCACCTAAACACCTCCATGCTTCCACAGGTATGTCATCTGGACCAACAGCCTTTCTGTTCTTCATCTTCTTCATAGCTATCCTTACTTCCTCCTTGCTAATCCACTGCACTTCATAATTCACTATCCGCACATCATCCAACCTTATCTCTCTCTCATTCTCTTCATTTATCAACCCCTCAAAGTACTCTTTCCATCTGCTCAACACACTCTCCTTGCTTGTGAGTATGTTTCCCTCATTATCCTTTATCACCTTTACCTGCTGCACATCTTTCCTAGCTCGGTCCCTCTGTCTAGCCAATTGGTACAGGTCCTTTTCTTCCTCCTTAGTGTCCAACCTTTTATACAACTCTTCATACACCTTATCCTTAGCCTTCACCACCTCTCTTTTTGCCATGCACCTCATCTCCTTATACTCTTGTCTACTTTCTTCATCTCTTTGACAGTCCCACTTCTTCTTCGCCAACCTCTTTCTCTGTATACTCTCCTGTACTTCTTCATTCCACCACCAGGTCTCCTTGTCTTCCTTCCTCTTTCCAGATGTCACACCAAGCACCTTTCTAGCCATCTCTCTTACTAGCTCTGCTGTAGTTACCCAGCTATTTGGTAACTCTTCACTGCCACACAGTGCCTGTCTTACCTCTTCCCTGAACATCACCTCACAATTACCCTTTTTCAATTTCCACCATTTGATCCTTGGTGCTACCTTCACACTCATCCTCCTCTTCTTGATCACCAATGTCATCCTACAAACCACCATCCTATGCTGCCTAACTACACTTTCCCCTGCCACCACTTTACAGTCTCCAATCTCATAGGTTCATAGGTAGGTACTGTGCTATCAGCCCTGGGGCCTATACAAGCCCAGCCAAAAAGGTACCCTGGCTTTTGCCACCCAAGAAAATGGTTTTCCTGTGCCACTGTCGAGCAGAGCCACAGAGGTGATCCCCGGGGTGAATTTCCTATTTCCCATCCAATCATCAAGATTTTTCTTGAAGAGTGCTAATGAGGAGCTTTGTTTGATATAGATAGGTAGTTTATTCCACAGTATAGGAAGTCTCTGGGAGAGGAATCTCCTTCAGACTGGCCCTTCTACATAAGATATAATCCACCTGTGTGCATCTTCCTCCATGCTTGTATGTCACCCTATGCTCCTCCCTCTTGCTAAAATACGTATTCATCAGAGTACTGGTCAGATAACTGATTCATGACCAAGAAACACAAAAAGGTAAGACAGAGCTGTATAGTTACAAGCAATAATCATAACAGGTTGTGTGATCACTAAGTGCACTATGTTCAAATATAATAAATATAATAAATGTACAAATAACAGTTTATGGTTTGATATCAGTGTACAGTATGTTGCAGTTGGTTGTGTGAAGACTGACTTCAGTTCTTTGCCACAAAGCTTTTTCTGTTGCAAAGAAGGTTAAGGCCATTATTTTCTTGTGTGCATGTCATACAATAATGTTCCTAATTTCAACTACTTGCCCCCCCCCTTTTCCTTTTTCCTTTCTGACTTTGTTTTTTTGTCCAGTATTTGCCTGACAGCTACAAATAGAAGCCACATACATTCAATTAATGCCACTGATGTCATGTAACTAGGCCTGTGTCAGCAGGTGTTAAATGCAGGGTTGCAATACAGATAGTCCTGGGTTCTATTACAGTGTTTGCAACCTTTGTTTTACTGTTGTGACATTGCAATTTATAGCAATGAACTGCAACAGAGGCAAGTGTTTTCTCAACCTTTTTATAGCAACAGATGTAAGTGTAGGACTACCATACACATGGTCCTGGGTTTGACTACAGCATATTCCAGACAGTTTTACTTTTGACCAAATTCCTGTTATTTATTATCACGTTATCAAATGTATGACTATGGATATAATGTGTACTACATTCCTGTAGGTATTATTTCTGCTACCTGGACTGGCATGACTTTCACATTTGCCTAACACACATATGCAACTGACTGTACATCCAATAACCCACATAATTGCAACTGCATTTATGTAATTTCTCACTGCTTGCCACTGCTGCACACTGCTTACCATTGTGCAAACACAGGGCTCTGGGGTGCACACTACCAAGCACCATTTTTGCTCCGTGGTAAGTGGTGCACAACATTTTAAAACAGTGTGTGCACTCCCAGTAAAAGCGATAACTGGAACTGCAGAAAACCATCAGTCTCCATTGCTCTTGATCTGTGGTAGACATGGCAGGTGTTCCTGAGAGCACCCAATGCTAGAACTCCTGTAGTAACCACTCAAAAAATGAGAAACACAATGATTTATTATCCCATATTTGTATAAGCTCTTTCATTTTATATACAATAAAACTTCATCAGATATATCATTAAATGAATAACTTGAGGTTACATAAGCATAATAAGACATCATATGACTCAGAACATAAAACACATCACATGATCTCATTCATAAAAACAATCATGTGATCCCATTCAAGAATCAACCATGTAATCCCATTCAAAAAACTAAAACACAAGAGAACTCTATCCTTGCTATTACATGTTAACATATTAAAACCTATAATTTATTGTTTTATTTATAACATAATCACAACCTAAAAAAAAAAAGAAAAAGCATATTAGAAAATGTGCCTACATTCAGCAACATATACTTAGCATACATATAAAAGCATTTATCCAAAAAATTCATATGAACATATAATAATCCCCATTCTATCTAACTAATGATTTTAACTTTAAAAGGGGGGCAATGGTCACATTATCATTCAAGCCTGGCCATTTATTAGAATTCAACTTTGACTGTCAGACCACTTCCTGTTTTGCCAATAATGTAGGCCCGGGACGTATGGATGTAGGTACATTTTTCTAATATACGCTAAAGTTGACAAACCGCAAGTTCGTGGAAATGCTGGGGTGCAGGATAGCAGTAAATCCAAATAGCAAAAACTGGTTGTAAAATGCAAAAGCTTTTGCTATTTGGATTTACTGCTATCCTGCACCCCAGCATTTCCACGAACTTGCGGTTTGTCAACTTTAGCGTTCATTGGTTTTCTTCAGTTCTTGGTATCTACATTTTTCTAATATGCTATTTTTTTCTTTTTTTTTTAGGTTGTGATTATGTTGTAAATCATGGGATCAGATAATTGATGGGTCATGATTTTTCTGGGTCATATGATGTATTATTATGGTTATTTAAACTCAAGTTATTCATTTAATGATGTATCTGATGAAGTTTTATTGTATATAAAACAAAAGCGCTTGTACTGATATGGGATAATAAATCATTGTGATTTTCATTTTCTGAGTGGTTACTATGGGAGTGCTAGCATCAATTGCCAAGCATATTTGTTGTTGTTTTTCTAATTTGTCACTTATCTGCCTTTTTTTTTCTTGTTCCTGGAGAGGGTATGAGATTTAGGTCACAGAGATGGGGTGTCCAGGAGTCTAAGATTTTTATTGGACTCCTAGTAAAACACCACAGTGCCAGGCTGCTGGAGGGGTACTATTCTGACTCCCAGTATAAGTCAGAAGCTTGTGATAGTTTGGCCCAGGCTCTATCCAGTGCCACCTGTATCCCACGTAATGGTGACCAATGTAGGCACCACTTTAGTGACTTATGTTGCAGGAAGAGGGATACCCTCAATGCTTGAATCAAGGAATATTGGACTGCAGACATCCCACAGATGTGTAAGTATCAACTACAGAGAGTACTTGTAAGGCTTAAAAGCTAGGGAAGACTGGTATTCATAATCATATTCTGTTCTGTTCTTTGTTTTCCACAGCTGCCATGGAAAGGGAGGTCAATGTTAGGACCCATGCCACTAGATTGGTGAGGATGAGGGAGACATGTGGCATGTATGCAGCAGAAGAGCAGTGTTATTGTAGCATTAAAAGTTAAAGATAGCTTTTTTGGTATTTTTATAGAATTGCATCAAAATGACCATGCATATCTCAACTGTAAAAGCACGTATGCATGCATTAGTCTGTAGCACAAACCAAGAGTACAATATTAGACTTTAGTCAGAGGTTGTGGGTTCAAATACCACACTTCCCAAATATACAATAATGTTAATTCTTCAATCATGTGCAATTTAAATGTTTAAAGTAAATGCACTATATCAGTGGCACGCATGCCCTGGTGTAAGCTGTAATCTGTATAACTGGAACATGCATATGTGCAATATAGGCACATGTAAAGGAATACTTGCTGCAGTCTATAGTATAGTGTGCATCTGTTGTGAGTTGTTGGTCTTAAAAGTGAAAGTTATCTGTTGGAGGTGGTAGTCTTAAGAGTAAAGGTTAAGATAAGAGAGTCAAATGATTGTAGTAATGCATTGTATGTTACACATGAAGGCACTAATCTTATCTCTTTTTTTTTCTCTCCCCCAACACTTATCTCTCTTTTTATTTTATTTTTATTTAATTTATTTCATTGTTTAATTTTTTTGTTTCATTTTATTATGTATCTTCAAAATGTGTTCATGTCATCCATGTGTGCCACATGACAAAATACTCCACAGCACAGCTGGGTAGGTCTGCCCTACAGGATCTGCCTGCCCCCACTCCACCAGCTCCAGCACCATTCCCCAGCACATCTTGGACCCTACCACCACCTCTGCTGCTCCTGTACTACCTAGCCCTTCAGGTAGTCCTGCCTACAAGATAGTCCAGGGGTTCCTTCAGGGAGCAGTGGCAGAGGTGGTGAGTTTGCCACCTGTAGCGAGTTGCCAGAGATGGTGTGTAGGGTTGTGCACCGGATTGTTGGTGCATACCTATACCGGCTGGAAAGGCTGGTCTCCCTCATTTTATGTAGTACCAGGAGAAGGAGAAGGAGACATAAAGCACTCCAGCCAATGATGGAGTGAGGTGACAGTGATGACAGCCCTGTGGGTGAGGACTTGATTCTCACTGTCACCTATCTTGATGATCATGGGTCCTGGATGTCCCCACCCTCCCCCCATCCATGGTGTTCACAAACCTCTTGTGTCCATCACTGTCCCTGTCACTTGTCTTGTTTGTCTTGTCTGTCTGCACTTGCATCCTCACCTACCCAACTTACCAGACCCAGACATAGTGACATCCCTTCCCCAACATTCTTCTCTCTCTGAAAAGAAAAAAAAGGGGCACTTGTCCCACAAAAAAACATACATAGCTCTGCATTTTGTACACATCTTTTGTACACATGTTCTTGACATACTTGATTTGGGCCAAATGGCTATACATCATGACTGAGCTGTGGTCACCCCTCTCTCTGCAGTTGACGATCCAAATTCACCTAATATTCTGCATATATTATCAGTTTTTACTGATGAAGAAATAAATAGCCTTGGTTCTTTCATATCTCCCTCCTGTACATTTCCTGTATTGTTTTCAATCTGTTCGTCCCTCTGCTTGCTCCCCATTTTACCACTGTCCTATCTTCCCCATTTCTTTTCTTTAATGCATTATTGCATGATGGTGCACATCGCACGCAAACATTCAGGAACGGTAATACAAAAGTAGTTAAAAGAATTAGATACAGTTATATTTGAACCCAGTACCATCTGGCCCCAAAAAAGAATATATCACTGCATTAAAGCGTGCTGCCATAGAGTCAGTTAAGTAGCAGGTACATTCCAGAGACTCAATACTAACTGTCAGACTTTAGCAATGCTGCCACTGGAATAGTTATATGATGTTCCCTTATGTACCAGTCATTCTTAAATTCTCCCTTTAGCCCACCTTGCAACTCCATGCAAATGAGATAAGTAGAGTCAAACCTGCCATTCATTCCTCCATTTCATATTATTGTGCTAAGTGCTGTATCATGCAAACAATGTCCAAAAATAATAAAATAATAATAAAAAACTGACAGAAAACACAATTTTCCAACAAATGAAGAGGAAGTTGGATGCTAATGAAACGGAACCTGTGAATCTTACACTGCTTACTTGCATTTCCAACCTTGACATGCATAGATGTAACACTTTCTAAGCCTAACTTGACACATCCACCTGATGTAATCATTTCACAGTTGCCATCCATTAAACATGAACATTGAGGGAGTGCCTGCACTATGTTTGCATCTACTACACAGAGCCAAGGATTTGGGATTCAGCATTTCTAATGGGTTCACACCTCATTTTCATCTTTACCACACTGACAGCTTGAATATACACCAGAGGCAACTTTGTACCTAGGAAAACTGAAGGGGAGACTAATTGTTTATGTGTTGAACACAGGAGACAGAATATTACTTTGGGATATATCTGCACAGAGGACTACTGATTTTGAGAAGATAAGCCTGCATTTCATCAGCTACAAACTGCATATGCTGACATATAACTATGAATAGTCTGTTTAATGTTTTTTATATTTATTTTGATTAGCACACACTTTTATATTTTTATCTCTCTGCATTAGTTACAAGTGTACTGATGGTATGGGCAAGTTTGTCAGGGCATTTCACAGGTATATATGATTAGCAATAACTTCACATGAAGTATTCTGTATTAAATCTTAGACATGTTTCAGGGACAGGTCATTTCATAGCACTTGTAGCATTTCATTCATGCTTTCTTAGGCAAATGTGTCATCTGCCTGTTCATTTGGGAGTAGAGAAGCAAAGTTGCATTTCTGTTATAGTGCAAAAAAGGATATGTTTTGTTGTATCCAGCCTATCTAACCGAAATATGTCTCTGCTGTCACATGTTAAGGTCAGTTCTGTACAAATCTCCCACCTTTTACATTATATTCTGTCTGTGTAGACCCCTTTCTGTGGCTGTATTCCAAAAGTTTTGGAATTTGCAGGGAAAGCCTATACGGAATCTACACAGTTGCTTTATAGCTTATTGAATAGCTCCACCATGTTGGATTGATTAATTAGCAAGCCAGTCAGCTGCATATGCTGTATTTAGCATGCCACGGTGTTTACCTTGTTTTGCGGTGGTAAGTGCTACTTCATAGCGCTTACTGAATCTAAAACTTTCCATGGCAATGTGAACATTGTGCCGTGACATGCACACTGTGAAAAATGACTGTGTAGGCTTTATTGAATCCCTCTGATTATGTTTCTGCTTAAAAGATACTGGGACCAGATGCAAAAATGTTTCAGAAGTAGAATGTCAAGTTGTATTTTATTGGGTCACAACTGGTGTATAAAACTTGTATATTAACGTTATTCACATATGGGTTACAAGAACCCTGGTAAGGGTCCTAGATCAAATGTTCTTATGTCATTAATGCATTTAAGCTTTAAGCATATTGAATTTAAATCAAAGACATATATATTTTTTAAAATCATGAGACAGCAGTAGGAGCTCATTTTGCCCCCATTTATGCAGCCTCTGGATGGGAATTTGAGAAAGAGTTTATGGCACTTACGTCTTATTGTAACCAGATTCCTAGCCTGTCATGATTTGTAATGTTTTCAGGAAACAATGTCTGTTAACCTAAGAAGGGGTGTGCAAACTCTTAACTAAACTTAACTTAATTATGTCCGATTGATTTTTACATAGGAAGAGGAATAACGGCAAAATTCCTCTTCCCAGGGGGCGTCTTTTCTTGACCTATAAACATGATTGCTGCTTCTGAGTTATCATTAATGTTATAACTAATGAAAGTCACCACATTAACAACAAGACAAGCAGCCCATTTCAAAGCCCTTTATGTGCCAACAGCATAATCTGGGATTGTTAAATTTGGTACATGTTTCTGTGAATCTTTAAGCATTTACAGCACTTGTCATTATTAGTGTAAGTGGCTGTTGGGAGCAAACAAGTTCAGATTAACAGTAGTATCTGTGTGAAGCAGGATAATGTTTAACACCCCTGGCACAGGAATTCCCCTGGGGAAAAAGGCAGCAGTCCCTGAGAAATCACTGCCTAGTTCTTATTATTCTTTACAGGCACCTTTGCTTTTGATGGTTAGTGCCCATGAAAAGTTAGACGGTATATTCGTAAGTAACTTCCCTTTGCTAAGGTTGTAATCAGGAATGCAGGATTTTAATGCAGTGTAGCACTGTGGAGTTCACAGAACAAATGAAATATGGCACCCAGGAGTTGAAAATGTGACCGTTATTCCTCTTGCTGCCTCATACTCACTGTGACACACTACTACTTAGTTGTGTACACACCCCTTTTAAGGTTAAGATAACTCTTTTCACCCAAACAGAACAAATTATGCCACTTCAGAAATCTGGTTGCGATAATACGTAAGTACTGAGTTTATTATAGAACATATTTTAAGAAAATAATGTATTTTATTAGTCACTTATCTACTGGTAAGGGAAGCGAGAACAAATCTGAACGTTTTATGATAAACTACATTGAAATGAGAAAATTGTTTTAACATCTCATTATTTATAAAAACCTCCATCTGCCCATATTTTTTAATTTGGCCTCAGTACACATCCCCTTTAATTTAATAAAATTGCTTACTCATGGAGAATTAAAATGGGCAAGAAAAAAATGTTAGTAAAACAGAGATTATAAGACTATAAAAGAACAAGTAGCATTTAGTTTGCTGAAAATATGTCCTTAACTGCAACATTTAACTAAATGTGGAGGACAAATTTAAATGGAAACAGCAGCCAAAAATTAAGTTTGTTTTTTAGAAAAAAAAGTAAGAAAAAAATGTTCAAAATGATGTGACCAGTCAACCAGTCAAAAGACATGCAAGGTGAAATGTCCATCACATGTACTGATTTTTCTAATAAGGTAAAAAAAAGAAATAGTTTAAAAACATTGGTATATTCTCTAAACACTTGAAATCTTAAAGACAGTGTTAGATAAATGATATATTCTTGCAGATAATGTTTGAGCGTTGCTAATATGCTAATGAGTGATTGTTTAAAGTAGGAAGTGACAGAAAGAAAATAACCCTTCTGTTTACAGCATGTAGTATAAAATAGCATTTATGGGAAAATGTAGTGTAATGTAGCATTAGGATAAAAAGATGCTTAAAAGTGCTAGATGTGTGCTCACTAAACTGTATATTAGTTGTTCTACTAATGTTGTATATTTGGTTAATTAGTAAATGTTGTAATTATTAAAAAGCATGGTGACTTTTAGTGCAAACAGAAAAATCAATGAAGCCTAAGACAGAAGAACATTTGAGCGATGTAAAAGCTAATGATGAATTGAACGCTACTGTTGTTCATTTAAATCAAGTTCATTGTGGTGATGGCAGTTTGAAACATTGTGTTTTAGGGACTACTAATAAGCACGCAAGAGTTACCATTGATTTTCAGTTAAAGAAAATGGAATTTACATTGATTTTGGCATATGTTAACCTTGGCCAAAAAGGACCGAATATCAGCTGTGAATGGAAGCACGTAATATGAAATTCATTTTTAAAGGTTAATGATAGAAATTGCTATTAACAGATGTTTATATGATTTAGTACTTTGCTAATCGGATGCTTAATATGAATGTTTTAATATACAAGCCAAAAGTTTATATCCTTATTGTTTTCTGTGGAGTCAGATGATGAAATGCGAAGGTGCCATGAATAGTGATTGTTGGATAACAATGTACAAGAGTTTTGGATTATTATTCCTGCTTCCTGCTTTCTGCTTTATAACCACCTGCTAAGCAGAACATAATAACTGCTTATTGTAGAAGATTACTTCTTACACAGCTAGAGTTTGAGTCTGATGTTACAGATCAAATGTTGTACTTAATTGCACCAAGCTACTATCCCTGCTACATTTTACTTCCAGCTGACTGAAATGCTAGGAAACTTTATCATTTCTAGTTGCCAAGAGCATAGGTATGGCATTAGGGCTGTGTGGTTTGCAACCTCTTCTATAGTGACACCTGTCCACCCACTATTATGGTACAGCCAGGAGTATAGGTATTTTTTGCAGACCTGTATTTTAGTATGCGTTTCTATCTCTTTCTCTCATGACATACGATGAGTGAAGTAGCGGGTGATAAAAACATTGCAGCTGCTTAGTCTCACTTCTAGAATAACTTTTCTGTATTTCTGTATATGACATACCATTTTGACGGGCGCAAATGTTTCTGCATGCCAAAGCTCAAAGAAATGTCTGACAGTAATAAATGATTATCCTGTTGTAAACTCAACCTACCTTAAATATTTGTTCAAGTGACACACCATTAACAAAGCAGACAACATTGTAGTTTGAATAAAACTGTGCTGTATGTACCTTGTCAAGTGCCTGATGTGCACCACTAGAAAGTATTTGACAATATTTAAAGCTATTACCAGAACTAATAATGCAGTTCTAAGTATCATGCTAATTACAACCTTCCTTGATGGTTCCCTATTCATATATATTTTGTAGTGCTATGTTTTATGATGGGCTGCACCAGATTTTTGTTTTTTGCTGTATCACTATTAACACAGGTTTTCTCATATGGTGAAGCCAGCATCCATGATGAGGCCTCATACAGTTTCAGCAGAGGTTCAAGCAAATCTGATACTGTTATATACTTAAAATAATGACTTGTGCATAATGTTTCTATGAGGGGCTGAGCTAAATAATACTCGGTGATAATATTTATCTGATTGCAAATCAATAGTGAGAAACTAAGTCATCAAACCAAATCTCCATTATTCTGAGCATTTAATAAAGTGATTGTAGGTCTTCTTCTGTTGGAAAACCCAAAGCCATTTTTGCTAACTCTTTGATGGCTTAAGAGAGGTTCGCAGTAACAAAGATGGAAAACCAGTTTAATAATCAGCAGAGTCTACGGTTCTGAATGACATAGGACTGTCTCCAAACACAGTATTTAGACTCAGATAATGAGCAGCAGTATTAATTTCTAGGCAAAATGTTCCTAAAAGTCATGAACACATATGAAACCACACCCTATATGAAATGTGTTGGTCAGTTTCAGAAAAGTATTTGTTTTACAAGCTGCAAGAGATTTTGGAAAAAGATTGTGCTGTTTGATTTTCTTTAGTTTCAGTGTTTACTTGTTGATCGGGTTAGTCCGACTGAGCCAGAGACCTTTTTCAGCGGAGGCCCGGGGAGAAAAGCTCCACAAATAAGTATGACTAGTACAATAACAAAGTAGTACATGATTAAATGTCAGATAATAATTGCAATCAACATCATTAGCATCGTCTGCACAATCACTTCAGAGGGTTATACGCGATGTAATTCATTAGGACTCAAGTACAATCAATAACAATACTAGTAAAGTGTTAAACTAGACTAGACCTAGTTTAGTCTTCGTCAGTGTACAGTTAGGAGTAAAGACAGAAGTAAGGGGAGAGGTAAGGAGAGAGAAACGTATAGTATGGGGAAGTCAGTCAGGAGGGTGGTTACAATGACAGATCCAGTTATTGTATAGACAGTTTTTAGTAGCTGTTTTGAATAGATCTCGGCGATTGATATTTCCAATGTCCAGTGGAAGTTTATTTCAGAAATGGGCTGGGGAGAAGCTGTAAAAGTTTTGTCCTATTTTAGTTTTAGGCTTGTAGATAGAAAGAAGGGTTTTGTTCAGAGCTACAAAGGGACCTTGGAGGGGAGTAGGGAAAGATGAGAGGGACAATGTTGGGACAGAAAGAGGGCAGACATAAAACTGAGTGAATTATTTGGAGGTGAGAGAGAAGTAAGAGGTGAGGAAGCTCTAGCTAGTTTAGATTTTTAAGAGCTAGACAGTGGTGTGGGTGGCAGGAGTAGTCTGTAGTGAATTTAGCAACTTTATTGTAAGTGGATTCTAGTTTTGATAGGTGGGTGGTTTGAAGATTGGTGAGGATTTGTGAGCCTTAGAGTAGGCTGGGGATAAGGTAGGCAGGGGATAGGGCAATTCTGGCTTTATTAGATAAGAATTTTTTGTTACTGTAAAGGAGTACGAGTTTTTGGTGGGTTTTCTTAATGTTGTTGAGAACGTCTAGGTCATATCTGAGATGGTCATCAATGATGACTCCAAGTAGTTAGGACTTTGATTCCATGGTAATAGGTGTGTTATTGAGGGATGAGATTGAGAAGGAAGATTTCAGACGGTTCATAGTTTTGGGGATGAAGAGCAGGAGTTTAGTCTTTTTTGGATTTAGTATTAGCTGGTTCTTGGTGAGCCAGTTTTCAATACATAGGAAGGATGTCTGTGTCCTGGAATGTAAGTCAGACAGAGTATCTGCTATGGTGATTACTGTGGATTCATCTGTGTATTGAATGAGGCATGACTGTGGGCAGGAAGTAGACAACTGATTGGTAAAGATATTAAATAGTAATGGACCAAGGATTGATCCTTGATGAACACCCATTTTTACAGATAGAGCAGGAGAGATTGCAGAAAGCCATCTAACAGATTGAAGACGGTCATTAAGGTAACTTGTGAACCAGGAGATAGTGGAGGTAGATAGGTTGAGCTTGGAGAGTTTGTTTAAGGGGGGTGTGGGAGATTGTGTCAAAAGCCTTGGAGAACTCCAGAAATAGGCAAGAGACAAATTTGTTTTGGTCTCCTGCTTGGGAAATGGTGTTAACAAAGGAAATTAGGGTGATCGAGGTGCTATGTTTAGGGCAAAAGCCATATTGAGAGGGAGTTAGTAGGTTGTCTTGTAGGGGGTAGTGAAGGATTTGTCTGTGTATGCATTTCTCCAGGAGTTTAGAAAGAAGGGGCAGAATTGCAATGGGTCTGAAGTTGGAGAGTTCAGAGGATTTACCTCCTTTGTGAATGGGTATGGTGTAGAATTGTTTCCAGATTGCAGGCATTTTAAATTCAGTTATGGAACGATTGGGTATTGACATGGGGAGGGCAAGAGAGTCGGGTGCTTTCTGGAGAAAGAGTGGAGGAAGATCATCAAGAGAGGGCAAGCAAGGTTTGAGCATTAGAAGCAGAGATTTCATGTAGTTAGTAAATACAGTTTGGAGAGAAAAAGCTTCTTAGCTTCATGGTTGTTTTCTTATTGCAATTCCTCCTTCTGTGGTATTGCCATAATCATTTATGATTTCCAGTAATTTTCCCCTTATTTATTTATTTGTTGTGTGATGCTCCACCTCCATGTAATTTGTATAGAATGCTCGCTGAATTTTGATGTCACATTAAGCATTCCACTAAAGTTGCCAGTTCAGTGCATGAAAGCAGTTCTGAGGAATAGAGTGTTTTTTCCCAGTGACAGAAGTGACACCTAAATTATTGGTTTGCCATCTGATTTCTGAATTAAAAATCATTACACGATGATTATTTGAGTTCAGGAAGAAGGTCACATGACAGAGATGTTGATATTGATGAGGCTTTGTGTCCTCCACCATACTACACTTGCTGCTGATTACCAAGTGAGATATATATATATATATATATATATATATATATATATATATATATATATATATATGTATACCATATATACCAACACTTAAAGTCCCTCTCAGCAATACATTTACACCCAGCACAGCTACCTACCTACCATCTAAGTATCACAGACTGACCACATTAAATTCTATAGTCCAAGAACTAGGAAATTCCAGGAGTACTCAAGTAGGTTCTTAAAACTTTCGATAAGAGTACAATTTCACCGCTTAATAGATGGTGATATCCACCCAAACCCTGGACCAACCTCTACCACTACTTTACTGCCCCACACCCCAATTCCTGTTAATTCACAATTGCTAGACAGACCCTCTAACTCACTCTTGATAGCTCATCTTAACATACGTAGAATAAACAACAAAGTTGCCAACCTACATGCACTCATGGATGTAAATTCATTTGACATCCTATGTCTTACTGAAACATGGCTCAAGAACTCAACACAAGATAATGAGATTATTCCACCTGGCTATAATATCCTGAGGCTAGTCCGTAAAGCTGAGAAGGCTGGGGGAGTAGCTATTCTATACAAAAGTGAATTACAGGTGACACCTATAGATTCTCAACCTCCACCTATAAATAAGGCTGAAATCCTTACTTCCAAATTACAACTTAATAAACATAAATCCATCTACATCATCTGTGTTTATCTTCCCCCTGGTAATAACTCCAGTACCCTAGAGGATATTCTCAGTTGGCTATCTTATACTTACGCACAGGAAACCATAGTGCTTGGTGACTTCAATATTAATTGGAAGAGCTGTTCCTCAGAACAACCACCTACTCATATTAACCTATATGGTTTTACCCAAACCATTACATCCCCTACTAGGACCAATACACTTAATGGTAAGGAAAGCACCTTAGACTGGATTCTTATAAACAGTCACCACCAAACTTACAAAGTAGGGACTCTCCTTGAAGATGTGAGTGACCATTCACTGACCTTTATAATCAGATATAAAAGTGATATTACAAACACAACAACCTACAGGACAATAAGGACCAAAAAGAATTTTAACACTGATAGCTTTCAAAATGAACTCTTGGCATGTGATTGGTCACCCCTAAAAAAACTACCTCTAGATGGAGCAGTACAATACTTTAATTTAAAATGTTTAACTATTTTAGACTATCACGCCTCAACACGTTCAATTAGGGTCAAGACTAAACCAGCCCCATGGCTCTCAAAAACTACCAAACAAAAAAATCCTCCTTAGAAACAAATTATGGGCAAATTGGCGTTCAACTAAAAACCTTGTTGATCAATTAAAGTTTAGACAACTTAGAAATTAAACAAAAAAAGCCATATTGTTAGACAAAAAGAATTTTTACTTTGAGCTCCGACAAACAAACCAAAATAAACCACAAAGATTTTGGTCTGGCTTTAATAAACTCTTACACCCCGGGCATTCAGTCAAACTTATCCCTTTAGGCTCAGATCACAATAACCCTACTCAAACAGCCAATACCTTTAACATTTTCTTCACAGAGACTATTCAATCTCTTGCTAATTAGCTATCCCCTGATACATCATCATCAAGCACCTCCATCACCAATGCACCCCCTTCATTTCACTTTCAACCTGTTCCTACATCCCTTGTCTGTACACTCTTACATAAGCTTAAACCTACCACCCTCTCTGCAGATCTATTACCTGCAGAATACCTGCAAAAAGCAGCAAAAGCCATAGCCTTCCCAGTATCCATCCTGATAAACAAAACTATTACAGAAGGAACTATCCCATCAATCTGGAAAATCTCTCACATTATCCACTTGCATAATGGAGGCAACTCGAATGAATTATCAAATTATAGACCTATAGCTATTTTATCTCCACTGGCTAAGATCATGGAGAAATGCATTCATAAACAGCTGTTAAACCACCTAATAGAAAACAATTTACTAGCAGACTCCCAACATGGTTTTAGACCATTTCGTAGCACCAGCTCAGCTCTTTTATCATTCACAGATTGTATTAATAAGAATTGTAACAAAGATACGTTATCCTCAGCCCTCTTCATTGACCTTTCAAAAGCCTTCGATATGGTTAACCACCACCTACTCATTAATATACTCAAAACCTTGTTTCTAGACACACTAGCTATTCAATGGTTCCAATCATACTTAGGTAACAGGCAGCAGGCTGTCCTATGGGAAAACAACCTATCTTCCCACTTTCCAATTTCCCTTGGGGTCCCTCAAGGCTACACATTAGGTCCTCTCCTATTCTCTATTTTTATAAACGATCTATACTCTGTTATACCTCAAGCTACTTGTATCCAATATGCAGACGATTCCACGCTAATATGCTCTGCCACCTCACCATCTGTCTTACAGTCCATAACCCAAAATGTATTTAACATAGTTGAAAAATGGCTTCTACATTGATGCCTCATTCTGAATCCCAAAAAAACAAAATTGCTACTATTCACTCATGTCAGGCCTCTCCACTTACTTTTACTGTCACATCAAGCAATGGCATTATTATATCTCCTGATTGTACTACTAAACTTCTTGGGGTTCTTATTGACAACAACCTCACCTTTGATTCTCATATTAATAGTACTATAAAAACAGTCAACAAAAAACTAGGATCACTATATAGGATTAAATCCTTTTTGTCACCACTAGACAGGACCACCATTGCCCGTACCCACTTAATCTCTACCCTCCTCTATGCCTCACCTATATATACAAAACTATGTAAAAACAACATCAACAAACTAGCAATATCATATAATAACATTGCTAGATTTGCAACTGGATCTGCCTTTAGAGCCCACCATTGTGATAATCTTAAACAGCTAGAATGGCTAGAACTGCCAAATATAATACAATTTAATCAAGTAACAGTTGCCCACAAGATCATCTACCAACCTACTAACATACCTATACTTACTAACTTAATCACCCCCTATAACAACCTCAAGACCCTACGCTCAGCAAATAAACCACTTGTACAAATAGGCAAAGTTAACAACTTGGCAGGTGACTCCTTGTTTGCCAACACAGTTGGAAAAATCTGGAACTCCCTCCCAAAAGACCTATCCACCATTACCTCTATAGCATTATTTTTAAAACCAAATTGAAGCCATACCTTAAATCACAATGGTTATGCCCTTGTTCTAACCCAGACTAACTACCCCTAATTTCTCAAGGCATTATTGCCATTACTGTACAAACTAGCAAACTAGTTACTTGTCTGTTAACTTCTAAGAGAGTGTATAACCTAGTTACTTTTTTAAGTCAAATAAAACAAAAGTATTTCTCTTATACTATATTGTTAGCAAAATATTTGCATGGCTAACCATAGCTGAAATGTATCATGATTCTGCTTACAGAAATGTAACAAAATGCAATGTATAGGATGACTATCTGCACATTCACCTGTATTTCTAAATGTCTTATATTATATATGATAGTGTGTTTATTTTGTTTCTTGGAGCTTTTCTCCCCGGGCCTCCACTGAAAATGGACATATATCCAGTTGGACTAGCCCGGTCAACAAATGTAAAATAAATAAATAAAAAATATATATATAAACCTGGTAACAGCATTACTTCCAATTTGTGGTCATACTTAGTGTTCTCACTCTTGGTTCACAGTGATGCACTGTTGTTGTTAATGTTCTGAATGTCAGTATATGTATGGGCAAAGTGTTTTTTGTTTGAAATGTAGGGGAGGAAGTTTGCTATGAAAATTAGCTTTGAATATGAAATTAGGAATGAGGACTTAAATGATCATCACAGAAGCTGTGTCTCACATATTGTTACATGCGCATGTGCACACACACACACACACACACACACACACACACACACACACACATGCGTACACACACACACACACACACACACACACACACACACACACACACACACATGCGTGCACACATTTACACACAGTTGTATTTGGAACACACTTTAGTACATTGTTTAATTTCTTCTGTATGTAATATAAACTGTTGTTGTTTATGTAGGACAGGTATGTAGTGCAGTTTGTGAGGGAACTAAGGCTTATTCCTGAAACTATTTGGACGGTGAAAGGATGAGAGTGCTAGGAAAGGATCATGGAAATAAACTACGATGTGCACCTGGGAGTCATGTATGAAGCATGTAGCAGTACAGTGTTAAAGATCTGTTTATGTGTGTGTGTGTGCGTGTGTGTGTGTGTGTGTGTGTGTGTGTGTGTGCGCGTGTGTGTGTCAGGATCAGAGGTATCCGGCTTAGATGTTTGAAAACAATACATTAAATGAGTAGCTATTTCTACAGAAGCAAAACACACTGTGCATGCAGTTTTTAAAAATGAACTGCAACAAGCATGAGGCTGCCAGCAGTACAACGCTCAGATATAACTTATTTCACCATTGCACAAACTTAACTGTGACTCCTACAAAACTAGTGTCCTGTAATATAGTACAACACCCAGTGCAATACTGATTAGATTACAAAACCGAATGTGAATGCGTTTATATACTTTTATCCTGTCACAGATGAAGCCCAGGAGAAAATAAGAGCAAGTGTCTGAAAAAAGCCTGACAAGTTTCAATATTTCTAGCACTGTTAACGTAGCATGACATCATGCTGGGGTAGAGTTTCTCAGAAAAATAAGGTTGAAAATGCCAGTGTAAGCTCTATCCTGAGAGTGTCATCTAGGAAATAATCTCCATCAAGGAAAACGTGTAACAGGCTAACAGGAACTACAACAGAGGGTAATACTACTATTGCAATGCATGCAAAACAAAAGCAGAAAACTCAAAGAAAAGTGTAGCAAATCAATAAGTTTTGCTGATTATGCCTGAAATTTTAAATACTTTTACCTGAATTTTGGCATGTTTGTGATAGCCATCTGAAGACCCCCAAACCTGAAAAATATAATTAAGCTTGTCTTTTGAATAACTTGTGTATCGCATTGTGAACTGCTATACTGTGTTTTTGTTTGACTATACAACATTGGCTATGTTGTGGCCCTTGTGCCTGTGTTGTTGAATTGTTTAGCTTGCCCTTTTAAATAACTTTGTGGCACTTTGAGCCAGCATTTTAAGTTGTTTTTGAGTTGTTTTCCTGTAGGTTCATAGGTTCATAGGTTCATACTAGGCTATCTGCCCAAGGGCATTTATAAGCCTAGCCCATAGTTATTTGGCTTTCGCCACCCCTTTAGTTTGAATAAAACTATGCCTATTATTTTGCTGTGCCTCTGTCAAGCAGTGACACTGAAGTAATCCCTGTAGCACTATGAATTGTTGTGCTAGTTATACTATTGTAGCTAGAGCTAGTTATACCATTGTAGTTAGAGCTAGTTATACCATTATAGCTAGAGCTAGTTATAACATTGTAGTTAGAGCTAGTTATACCATTATAGCTAGAGCTAATTATACCATTTTCAATAGAGCTAGTTATACCATTATTGCTAGAGCTAATTATACCATTATAGCTACAGCTAGTTATATCATTGTAGCTAGGGGTAGTTATACCATCGTAGCTAGAGCTAGTTATACTATTATAGCTAGAGTTAGTTATACCATTGTAGTTAGAGCTAGTTATACCATTGTAGTTAGAGCTAGTTATACCATTATAGCTAGAGCTAGTTATACCATTGTAGTTACATCTAGTTATACCATTATTGCTAGAGCTAGTTATATCATTGTAGCTAGAGGCAGTTATACCATCATAGCTAGAGCTAGTTATACTATTATAGCTAGAGTTAGTTATACCATTGTAGCTAGAGCTAGTTATACCATTATAGCTAGAGCTAACTACGCTGGTTACTCTGCTGTAGATTAACACTTTATAACTCCTACATAGTTATACTCCCTTCGATGGAATTCTATATAGGATTGCCCTAACCCACGAAACACAATTGCTACAGTACTGTATGGCAGGTAGAAGCTGCCAATTCCTCTAACCTAATTAACGTTTCAAGGGTGGTGAATCTACCCCTCCTTCATCATGTTCTCAAACCTCAAATATTTCATTGCTTGCCTCTCACCTCGAGTATTATGACACAGTAGTCTGCTTTCACCCCCTGTGTTGCTAGCCTACTTGGATCAGATGTCTTCAGGTAGGGTAGCAACTGCTCCTTGCTTACCATCTGCACATTACTACTTCCTACCATCATCACAACCTGTGAGAGATGTCATGTCTTACTTAACATGAAGGCTAAACTCTCACATCAGACTATTGCGGTTGTTTCTCACTTCCACAATACTATACCAGAAATATTACAACACCAGACCTATGACCAATGCTGAGGCTGTTAAAAAGAAACTAACAAAGCCTCCTAGAATCTTCACCAAAACTTCAGCCTCAGTGTCACTCACCAACACTGTGCCTGCACAAAGGTCTTAAGCTGGTCATCATGGAGATAAGTAGGAGGCCATCAGGCCATCAAAGCTTGCTACCATTCAGGGAAATGTCATACTCATTGGTGACTCTGTTATATGACACTACTACACATTTACTAGGCTGGACAAGAAAATAGGAGTGAACCGCCCATCTGAAGACCCTTAAACCTAAAAATACAGTTATGAACCAGTGTTGGCAAGCATGGTAGTGAATGACCTTATGCAATCTACCTTAAGGGTTATGCAAAAAGATATGACAGTACTCACTGTCTCTATACTGCAAAAGAAAAAAAAAACAGAGGAATGAATGTATACCTATTGGCAGTATGATTATTAAAACAGACAGCGAGCCTTTTTGTCTGCAGATGGAGTCTTCCTCAGATATGGAGTTTTATTTGCTGTCAAGAGACTAACATTTTTATTAACACCTGTTAGACAATGATTATATTCCTCAAACTCTTGCTATCTTTTAAAGGTCCCACAACCCCATAATCTGATTTTATTTGAGATTACAAAGATGAAACTGTTATCAGGCCACGATTTCATCCTGTAGTGGCCATGAAAGGTTCCAAGGCAGAGCCTTTTCCTAAATGTGATGGAAAGGAAAGGAAGGATGTTGTAAAAATTGTAACATAATTTGATTTGGATTAAAAAAAAAAAACTTTATTTCCAAGTTATTTTCTGTGATAGTTTGAGAAATTGATTTTTTTATTACAACAGACTTCAATAATTTGCATACATTTATTCTACAAAACTTTCGTTTATTATGGTTTTTATGAATATCTGTCAATTTTTTTCTAATTTGTGAGAAAGGGAAATTAGTTTATGTGACCTGCTTGGTATTGTTTTGTACAGTATTTTTGCTTTTGTTTAAAGGCAGACATTTTAAGTAAATTAAGAGGGTGGCAATGGGTACAGATGTGGCACCAAGCAATGCCAATATAATCATGGCACAGTGGAAGCATCTTTATGTCTATAGCGACTCTTTGCTTTGTTTCTTCCAAGCTGATTTATACTTTATTGACAACATTTGCTTAATATGGAGTGGAGAGTTTCAATAATTATAATTTTGTTTTATGAATTTTTGAATTCAAGTAACACTTTTTTGAAAATCAGATTTCTTACAAAACATGCTTACGATGTGTTTTTTTTAAGATGTTGCAATCAAAGATGTCAGTAGTCTTTAGGAATAAACCCATATAATGGAGGACTAGTATCAATAAACTGTATAACAGAAGAAACATCTTGAATAACTATAAAAAATCTTCTCCCAACTTCAGAACTGCATTAAACAAGGAGTAAAAATAGATTACAAACATGAAATAGCCACAGATAGTAAAGTTGCTTAAAGTACTTCTCCTGCTATGTTAGAAAATAATGACATAACCCTCAACAATACATTGAATTTGACTACTGCAAGATAACATATTCTGACCCAAAGGACATGGGCAATATCTTCTCAAGCAGATTTAGTTTGGATTTTACCCTCTAAGCCCTTGTAGTCCCTCACCCTACCTACACCCACTATGAGACCTCTCCTTAATATCACCATCAAACAAGAACTAAGGGGGGCTGACAGCATACCCAGGTGCATCCTTGTCAGTCCTAACTCCAAACTGTCAGAACTCCTTCTCAATCTTTTCAGTTTAAGCTTAGCCACTGGGTTTGTTACAAAGACAAGTGGAACTGCTACAGTAATGACCCCATATAAAGACGGTTCTTCTGCTGGTGGTAATTACATGTCCATCAGCCTTAGCAGCCTTATATGTAACACCATGGAATAAACACTATACAAAGTCATTACCTCAGACAGACAACAGACAGCATACCCAGGTGCCTCTTGAACCTACTAAGTTTCTTTGATAAAATCACTAAGGCAGTGGAAAATAATCTCTCATTACATGCTGATCGTACTGAGCAAGTCAAGGCTTTTAATACCCTTCCCCACTGTATTACAGACAAATTAACAGAGATGATTATAAACGCCTGCATTGTCCATTGGATTGGTTATTGGCTAACTGAAAGATCTCAAGTTGTGAAAGCTGAGGGTACCCTATTAGAAGGAACTCTAGCTTGTGCTATCCCATAAAGGTTAGTGCTAGGACCTCACCTCTTTGGCTTCTGCTTTGCTGACATTCAAGACAATCCCTTAGGAGTGTGGCTTTCCATGCCTGCTGATGACTATAAGCTTGGTGCTATTATTAGATCTCCCACTGACCCAAAGTACTCAAACTTATCATATATAAGGAGATATAAGAAAAGTTATTTGGGGTTAATATATTAGTCTGGAGTGTTTCTCCTCGGGCTTCTGCTGAAAATAGGCTCTGTCCTAGTCAGACTAATCCAGTCAAGAAATAATAAATAAAGAAATATTCTCAAGTTTTACTGAGAAAAAAACACAGAATGGAACTGCTGCAACACAGAAAGCATTTATTTTACATCAGAAGACCCATTATAAGGTGTGGGAATTTCAGCTATGAAGTCAAAATTGACGGGGTGAAGAATAAAGCAAAGAGAAGACTAACTGAAAAAGATGAATGAGGAGTGTATTAAATGAAGAAGAAAGTTTGTGTCTAAAATATGGGGATAAGACACCTGGCTGACATCAATAAATAGCTTTCTGATCTGTAATAACTGATACCTTTAATTCACCCTTATAAACAGCAGAAATGTACAGAGCACCTGTAGAATTTATTATGACTGTTAGATGGGAAAATTGAAATAATTTTAGTATCTATAAAAGAGAAAAACAATGCAGGAGTGTGTGAAGATAAATGAAATGTCGTAGGTTTTCTTCAAATTTGGTACAAAGAGAATATTAATGAAAAGTAGCCATGCTAGAATGAAAGAAAGATTGTAGTGCCTAAAAGAGAAGAAAAACAACTGAAGGATTTGTAGAAAAAACAATGGCAGCAAATATAATGAAATTAAAGAGTGTGAGGTGGAACATTATTTTAGTGACAAAGAAGCA
>NC_056732.1:221106424-221163924 GCF_019279795.1 Protopterus annectens | reverse complement strand
ACATGCAGACTCTGCACAGGAGGCACCCCAGCTGAGGATTGAACCAGAGAACCTCTTGCTGTGAGGCAACAGCACTAACTGCTGCACCATCGTGGCTGCCCTTATTCCTATACTGTCTCTAAAGCATGGAATAATCTCCCCCATCTCTCAAAACTATCAGTAATTCTGGCTCCTTTAAAAAATCCCTCAAACTACATCTCTCCTCATATTGGTTATGCTCCTGTTCCCCAAACACACAACCCCAACACCTGACCTCCCTCCCTGGTGCTACAACTCTACTATATCTAATCACTTCCTTCCCTTCACTATGTCCACTTACTGCCTTCACTGCAAAAAACATAATCATTTGTTGTGTAAAAGGTGCACAGCAAAGTGTAAAGAGGACTCTAGAGTGGCGTGAGCAGTGTACCACTGAGGCGTGCACCATTAGCAGCAGTGTGCTGATGCATGATGCCACTATGCTATCAAAGTATGGGAGGGGGTTAGATATTAGTATAGATGTTATGCAACTGCACCTGCATTATCTGTATGGCATAGCAGGAATGCTATATTACCACATATACCATACTGGAACATCTTCATGTAGATTGTAGAGATGAACATGTGTACACATGCTAAATGGATGTCATTTTGTATGTGTACTTCTGGTGCATCACTGTCCTTAATCCCTGCAGATCAAGCTGTTTTAAGGCACCCCACGGATGGCAGCACTGTTCTCTAGAGAGTGGGATACTGTTGTCTTGTTTTAGCCAATGCATGTCTATATATCTGCCTGTTATGATCTATCAAGCAATGGCTCTCCAAACAACAAATTGTAAGAAGACAACACATGGCTTATAAACAGATACACTATAGTTTTACAACATGACCTGTTTTTGTTTCTCCTATATTTATAATGATATATGGCATGATGATTGCAGATGTGGGGATGTGTGGATATGGAGGTGTGATTGGCCTCCATATCTGTCAGTCACCCATGTTATAATGTATTGCATTGTGGTGTGCCGCCTTTGACAAGGTTGAATGACACAGAAATATTGTAGTAGAGCTGGAGTATGTCTGCCCATTGTCTCTTCACCAAAAATGTTACCGCTGACCACCTCTTGACATCTGCATAACATAATTTTACTTGGACATATGGATAATATTATGCAGATGGCACCATTCATGCAGATGATTGGCTGTACATGCACACCAGAGACCTCGAAAGGCTCATCTGCAAATTGGTGTGCACTGACGCATATAACAACATAGTTAAGTCCAAGGCTTTGGAAGTCTGAGCATATTGACAGAACAGTGACTTTAGATTTCTGGGCAGACCTGATTAGCAGGTGTGATTTATAACTGTATATGAGCTACTTACAATATATATGCAGGTAGTTATGCATGGGCAGAAGCTGACAACTTCTGGGATTGTGTTGTATAGTAATGTAGGGCATTATGGTAAACATCTGGCCCTCTGTTTGCTGTAGGCATACCATGATACTTTGTGTGTTATAGGTTTAGTCACAGTTTGTCATGGCTATATGCATGGTGCACCATATATGATGAATTGCACCCTGAGCCATGCACCCATCTAATGTTGTTGCTGCATATCTTTGCTTTAATTTTACTGTTAGTTTGGAAAATGTAAATGAATTTTAACACCCAGACTATAGAAGTGTTACTGAATACCATCCACTGTGATGGCATTTCCTAATGGACCATGTTGGCAACCATGAAGTTAGGCAGGCTCAGTGGGCAGTGATGATACCTGATGTAAATATTATGGGTGGTCATGGTTGGATCAGTAAAAAATGCAAACAAAATGTGAATTACATGAATAAGAGGCCAATCGACCTACACAACATCATCATTAGCTGGAAAGGAGGTATACCACTACAGGACACGCATTGACCAATCACAAGAGGGTTTATTAACCCAGTTGCCAGAGGTGTCCCTGACTGAAATCAATGGTGGAGTAAATTTATACACCCCCCCGTGTTGAAGGTAAATATTACATTTGGAGAGTCTAGCAGTGGCTATATAGGTTGCCATGCAGTGTTTAAGGCTGTAGGGCTTTGCTGCTGGTGGACCACTAGCTGCCCTGTGTATGAGAGTACAAGCTGTGACATACCCATCTTTTGCACATACAGTACTAGGAGACACTATGGTAGCATAGTTAACAGAATATGCTATCTATAGTTGTGATATAATGATATAAAATGTGTTCAATGTTTCTAAAGCAGGCCTACTGTGTCGGGGATATGTCATATATCAATGAAGAAGCATTATTTTACTGTATACAGTTTGTTGTGATGTTTGCATTACCAGACAACTCCCAATGTGTAGAACATGTTTTAATGATATAGCTGTTTTTCAGGGGAGCCTGGTGCAAGCACACCCACCTATTTTCCCAGTCATAGGTTTGTTGTAGGAAGTGTCAGCACACACCAAGGTTCGTATACCTTATGCTATATATGTTCATTTCTTTTGGGGGGGTTATGATAAATATCCGACACATGTACTCTATTAGAGGTGATGTCACTAATAACTTTGTGCCACCTTGTTGTTCATGCGAACTGCAGAGGGCAGACACCATCAGGGTGGCAATGTACAATATGTTACCCTCTGAAGCAGTTAGCTTACGTGGCATCTGTGGCCTGTATGATGACTGTTAAAATTGAACAATGTACTAGTGCAGGTACTGATGCTGAATCAGCAGGTAGCCACATGGACCTGGCAGTAAAATTATGTCGGTGTTGGGAGAGGGGAGCTTATCACATGATTGAGAGTGGGTGATGACTCTTCCCAAACAGTTTGAGACATATAGGACAGTTATGAGATCACTTGGTTTGGATGGCACTGCCTATTACTACTTTTAGATCCGACAGTTCACTAACTTCATTTATATGGTTCAAGTATACATGATCTGTGTTATCTAATTTACCAACATCCCTTCTCAGTGTGACCAACTGTGTTTCCAGCTCTTCTGTTAAGTTACACTGTGACTACAGTGTGCACTCTTCATTTACCAAAACATTCTTGAGGTGTTTCATTTCACATTTGCAGCATTCAAATAATGCCCCTTCATCCATCAAGGAGTTATGGCTAATGGATATTGAAAAGTATGAAGACATGATGTAAAGACTAATTCTGAAATTATGAGGAACATTTTTAATGCATAAAGATGACAGTGGAAAATGTTCTTGAATTTTTTATTATTAATATATATGTGATGAATTAAGGAAGTTTTTAACAAAGAAGTTTATGCATTTTAATATAAACCTGTCTGTAATACAACCACCAAAAGAATCTGCATCAGGAAGGTGAAAGTAGAACCAACACTTTATGACTCCTGGACAAACTGAAAAAAAAATACACACACACACACACACACACACACACACAATCACACACATGCACATTTTATATATATATATATATATATATATATATATATATATATATATATATAGAAACACTTTATAACCTCGAATTACTGAAATGTCGAATTTCAGTATTTCGAGACTATAAAGCCGAATGTTAAAAATAGCGAAAAGTCATAATCGCAAACTCAAATATATGTTGAATTCGCAGTTATGACCTTACGCTGCGTAATGTCCGGGATTGTGTTTTGATGGTGCGCGGTGCTGTGTGTGGATGTAGGTGTTATGTCACGTAAGTGTTTTCTAAGGGTTTTGAGTGGGAGTTAGAGTGTGTGTGAGTGTGCTGATGTGTTTGATGTGTGTGTGAGGGGTCGGAAAATGTGCGTGTGTGAGTTGGCTTTTGTTTTGTGTTTGTGTGATCTCGGAGTTAGTATATATAAGTAGGGGGTTGTGGGGGGCACAGCCCCCTATAGGGGTGCAGGGGCTTGCTCCTGCTTATGTGTATGAGTTGTGTATGTGTGTAGTTTTGTTTGTTTATGTTGTGATGTGGGTGTTGTGGTGTATGTGTGGTATAGTGTGTGCGGTGTTTCCGGTGTTGTGAATTTTGCGGTTTTTTTTGTGTCTGTGTTTTGTGGATTCGGTTTTATAGTCTCGAGATACTGAAATTCGATATTTCAGTATTTCGAGGTTATAAAGTGAATACATATATATATATATATATATATATATATATATATATATATATATATATATATATATATATATATATATATATATATATATATATATAGATATGGTTTACCTTTATATGTGCGTTATGCACATGGTCGAATACTATATCTTGGAAAGGACGTTTTCAAAAGTCTGTAACATCGAAAAAAAATGCTGCGAATGTGCAATGAGCGAATGCACAGTGACATTCGCTCATTGCAGATTCGGCATTTTGTGTGCAGATTGCACTATAGTGGGGATCGGGAAATGGACCCTTTCTCCACTGTAGTACGATCTCAGAGTTAGTATATTAAAGTAGGGGGGGTGCAGAGGGGCTTGCCCCCCTGCATTAAGATGAGTGTTTGACATTGTAGTTTGAAAATCAGCAAATCTGCTGTTCAATTTGCTGATTTTTGATCTCCAGAGACTTTTGAAGTTCATAATTCCCGCTTTTGTTTTGCACAAAAGCGTGATCGATATTGTCATTTTCAACAATATAAAGGTAAAACATATATATATATATATATATATATATATATATATATATATGTGTATCTCTACATATATATATATATATATATATATATATATATATATATATATATATATATTTCTCTCTCTCTCTCTCTCTCACTCTTTCTAGATATATATATATATATATATATATATATTTATATATTTGTGTGTGTGTGCGTGTGTGTGTAAGTGCGCGTATGTGTGGTCTGTGTGTGTGTGTGTGTGTGTGTGTGTGTGTGTGTGTGTGTGTGTGTGTGTATTCCATTTCTGTAAACACTTTTGCCCTTACAGAGCAATTATCAAAAAATTAAAGAGGAAAGCTACTTGAAATGCATTGTTTTCTGTGACAGAATTTAATAAAACTTAGTATAATACACCAGAGGATCTTTCCTCTCTGACATAAATGAAATTAAAGATTTCCTGAAGTTAACAATAGCAATCGGACTTTAATAACAATTCAGTATAATACTCCATTGAAACTCAGCACATTATGACAAATTAATGATTCTTCCTAGTCAAGCACTCAGTGCTAAGATAATCCCCTGGATTCTCTATGCCTTGCACGGCATGCAGGATCAGTGCAGGAGCTCTAGCAGACAATATGTCTGCTGTGCGATCCAGGAACAGCCTGCAAGGGTGTGCACAAGCGTCCCTGCACTACTCCTGCAAGGACTAAGCCCCTGTATGCAAATCACCCTATTTGCTGGAGCAATCCAAGCAAATGAGGTGAAATTGCGATCCAGGAAACTTGCAACAGGCCGTGCAGGACTAGTGCAATCTGCAGAAATTTACTCGGTTCGTAACCGAGGACATTTCTGAAAAATCCAAAACGGAGCTATGACAGCTCCAAATAAAGGCTGCATATCAGTTAGTAAGCATGCCAATGGCCAATTATAAGGCCATTGGCATAGCAAACAGCCAAAAAAATAAAAAAATCAACTTTTATTTTTTTAGCCGATCTCGGCTGTTTAAGCGTAGGGCAGCGGCGCACAAATGGGATCGGGGGGAAAATAACAAAATAAACCTAAATTTAGCATTTTAACTAAAATCACTATTCTGCCATGCAAGTCAATGGTAGGCAGAAGACAACATGTGCAGTGAGTAGTGGTTGCTAAGGGGGGAGGCTCTGTGTGAGATATGTAACTACGCATTAGCAGGCAATCCTATGCAAATGAGGGGAATGATAGTGAATCCCAGTTTTCCCCAGCATGCAAGTCAGGTCCTAACAGTGTAAGACTAGGAATAGCTTGGTGCAAGCCTAGGAGTTAGCTGACATCATGGGGGGGGGGGGGGTGTCAGGCATACTGTAAGCAGATTGGAGCCCTTTGGCTCGGGTATGCTCCTAGCTTAGCAGAGCTAAGCTAGGGGGTATGTCTGAATCTGCCTAGCACTCTTTACATTGCCTAAGCGGGTGTGCGTGCCACACACTGGGTTTTAAAGGAATAAGAAAAAAGTTAAACCAGGAAATAACAGCACTGTGCACATTTCAGCACTCTGTTTGTGTGGCGCACCCCCCAGGCTTAAACTGGAAGGCAATGGGAAGGGAAAACAGTAGGAAGATAATCAAGGTGAACTAGCATAGCTGGCAAGTGAAATGTATCAGTATCATCCAATTACACAGGCAGCAGACCAGACCAGCCCAGAACACTACTATAAACTATGCAAACACCTTTTCCCACACTCTACACCAGCGGTGTATACAAGCAGGGAACTTTTAACAAACAAACCTACAAAATGAGAGGGGCTGCAGCAGGCAACATGTGCAAGAGACAGAGGGTGGTGAGCATGTGAATGCTGCCAATCAACCCACAGTGAGGAGATGGAGAAGAGTGTACAGACCCAGAGTAACCTACTAGGGGATACATGAGCTGGAGATAGTGGAGCACTATAGGGTGGACAGGGACCTCCTACAGCAAATTGTTGAGCTGTGCCGGCCATGCCTGACACACCAAACTGACCGAGGGGAACCCATCCCAGTGGATACCAAGGTATGTGTAGGCCTAGGAATACTAGCCACAGGTACCTCCCAAAGCTCGACTGGGGATATCATGCTGCTCTCACAGGCATCAGCATCCAGAGTATTCCACCAGTTCCTGGATGCCATGTCAGCACATGCCAGTGAGCACGTATATTTCCTCAACACCTGTGAGGTGTTGCCCAGCAATATGCGTCTCTTCTACCAAATAGCAGAATACCCTGAGGTAGTGGGTGCTATAGACTGCATGCACATCTGCATCAAAGCACTTTCCGGTGATCAGAATAGGGCCTACATCAACCGCAGGGGATCCCCTCCATCAACTGCCAAGTTGTCTGTGATGACCAGGGCATTATAATTAATGTGTGTGTGCTGGCTGCCCTGGAAGCTATCACAATTCCCACATTTGGCATCTGATGCAGCTGTACCAGAGATTTGCCAGTGGGGACATCCCCTATGATCACCTAGTGGGGGATGCTAGTTACACACTGGAGCCATGGCTGATGACACCCATCAGAAATGCACACACACCTGAACAAGAATGCCATATTGAGGCATACGCAAAGAACAGACTTATAATAGAGTGTGTGTTTGGGATGCTCAGGTCATGGTTCCGGTGTCTGGACACATCCGGTGGAGCCTTGCAGGACTCACCAGCTACATGCACCCAAATTGTTATGGTATGTGCCATGCTACACAATATGATCCTGTGGAAACAGATGCAGCAGGAACAGCAGGGGGCAGGGCCACACAGCCCCCTATCAATGCCAAAGCCTGCACAGGCACAGAGTGACTCGGAGGAGGAACTACCTGAGCCTGCCCCAGTAGGCAGATGGAAGCATGCCCAGTATGCCGAGACCACGGCAAAGAGACAATGCATAGCACATACATGGTCACAGTAGGGACCCAGGGAATGACACCTCTCTCTGACTCACACATACAGTAAAAGGGATGACAAACATCACACTACCTGTGCTCAACCATGTATAGAGAGTGTACTATGTGTATCCAACATAGGCAGTCCTCCAGCACCATCCGCAATCCTGGCACACCCACAACGTAAGTCAATCAAACTACCAATTGCCAAATGGAGTAGAATGTGTCATTACCTGTATCAATGGTATGGATGTGAGCATGCAAGGGAATTGTGTGACTGAATGTTATGGCAGCAGAAAGTAGACACCCATAGTGGCACCATGACATCTGTAACACATACTCGAGTCACCATAGTAGCCAGTACTACACAGGGTGACAAAACCCACTGCAGGAAATGTGCTGGGTGATATGTGTATTCATGTGACTCACACACGCCAATCAGGGAGGTTCTCATATCCAACAACAGTCTCAGCCAGCAGGACAGGTGTAGACAAACCAAAACAGCGACTGTTCTATGACCTCTGAATGATGGCTATGGATAACCTCCCCCCAGGCCTACACAGACAGACTACAGCAGGTCAGGCAGTGGGATGTTAGTTCTGAAGAGTAGGAAGTCAGACACTAATATGTAGGGCAACCAAAGCTAAGATATGTAGGACACTGGTATGCCTCTAGTCAGCATGATAGGTAAGAATACAGAATGAAATGAAGTACTTGACATACCAGTACAGTCATAGCAAATGTGTACAAATGTGAGGTGCACCCCCTCATCCTACATAGTAATGTAATAACAGTCAGGTGTGCCCCTCCCAATCCTGTGTAGAAATGTAGAAATAGTCAGGTGTTCCCCCCATCCTACTTAGTAATGTAATAACAGTCAGGTGTTCCCCCCCCCAATCCTGTGTAGAAATGTAGAAATAGTCAGGTGTGCCCCCCCATCTTACATAGTAATGTAATAACAGTCAGGTGTGCCCCCCAATCCTGTGTAGAAATGTAGAAATAGGTGTGGCTCCCCCATCCTATGTAGTAATGCAATAACAGTCAGGTGTGCCCCCCAATCCTGTGTAGAAATATAGAATTAGTCAGGTGTGCCCCCTATCCTATGCAGAATTGTAGTAACAGTCAATGCCAAATGATTGACGGATACCCTGCAGAAACAGTATGCTACCTGTAGGTGTACAACACAAAGGTCAGCACTGCAGTACAAACTACCTGGACTCGATCCACACATTCAATACAGACGGGCATACTGGGCATGCTCACACACTTAAACACATAAAGGCCATGTCTGCAAACACCAGTGGACCAGACATATCTGGCAGTCACAGATGTTAGAGCAGACACTCCTCAGTATGCACCACTCATGCTTTGCACACACAGTGGATAGGCATACAGACATATATGTAAGGACAACACACTATAATAAGCCAAAGGTAGATGTACATAGATGTGTGGAAGAGGGTGACTGTGACAAGGAACCATCCAGGCTTGTCCCACCCAGCACACAGCCAAAGGGCCACAAGGTTCAGTTGTCACTCACTGCAGATACTAGCCACCAGTATCTGTCAGCATTACAGATTATGTGGTGCACGTGCTAGCTGTGCAACATGACTGTACAAGGAAGTAGTCATCTAGCAGCTGTATACACGTACCTGTGAAATATGACCCTGTGTGTGCCCACATGTGGCGTGTCAACCACTAGATGAATGGGTTATGGCCCATGCACACATACTGTCCTCCCCATAGCCCTACAATGACAAGCCTGCTGTGGTCATCCACTGTGAAATACACCTTTGGGAGAATTGTAGCCCAGTAATCTCCATGGCATGTCCCATAACTGCGTATTGCTGTAGTGTAATAAACTAGTTAGGTAGGAGTTCCAATCCCAGACATGGCAACTGAGTGGGTTTGTGTGTGGGTCTGTCTGTGTACTAGAAATACACCTCTGGGAAGGATGTAGCCCAGTAATCTCTGTAGCATGTGCTGTAACTGTATACTGCTGTAGTGTGATAAAATAATTAAGTAGGAGTTCTAATCCCAGACTTGGCAAGTGTGTGTGTGTGTGTGTGTGTCTGTCTGTATAGAGAGCAATGCTTTTTAGGGTAGTCACACTCCCTACAATTCAAATGCTCTACTTTGGCAAGGCTGCTGATGTCATCCACCTAGAAATACACCTCTGGGAAGGTTGTAGCCCAGTAATCTCTGTAGCACGTCCTATAATGGTGTACTGCTGTATGATAAATTAGTTAGGTAGGAATTCTAATCCCAGACTTGACAAGTGTGCCCTTGTGTGAGTGTCTGTCTGACTCTGTCTTGTGTAGAGAGCAATGCTTTTTAGGGTAGTCACACTCCATACAATTCAAATGTTCTACTTTGGTAAGGCTGCTGATGTCATCCACCTAGAAATACACCTCTGGGAAGAATGTAGCTATGTAGTCTCCATAGCAAGTGCCATAACTGCATACTGCTATAGTGTGATATAGAACTCTGGTCTGGTTCTATTCCCACCCATGGCAGTTCTGGATGTTTTGTGTGTGTTTCAATGTCTGTGTAGGGAGCAATGCAATTTAGCCTAGCCACACGCACTACAATTCGAATGCACTACTTTGGCAATCCTGCTGATATCATCCAATGTGAAATACACCTTTGGGGAAGGAGTTCTCCAGTAATCCCTGTGGTGCATCCTATAACAGCTTCATACTGTAGTGTGATATAGAACTCTGTTAGGGGTTCTATACCCACTCATGTTTTGTATGTGTTTCAATGTCTGTGTAGGGAGCAATGCATTTTAGTCTAGCCACACTCACTACAATTCAAATTCCCTACTTTGGCAATCCTGCTGATGTCATCCAATGTGATACACACCTTTGAGGACATAGTACTCCAGTAATCCCCATGGTGCATCTTATAACAGCTTCATGATGTATTGTGATATAGACCTCTGTTAGGGGTTCTATACCCACCATGTCAGTTGTAAATGTTTTGTGTGTGTTTCAATGTCTGTGTAGGGAGCAATGCATTTTAGCCTAGCCACACACTACAATTTGAATGTCCTACTTTGGCAATCCTGCTGATGTCATTCATTGTGAAATACACCTTTGGGGAAGGAGCTCCCCACTAATCCCCATAGTGTGTCCTATAACAGCTTCATGTTATAATGTAATATAGACCTTTGATAAGGGTTCTATACCCACACATGTTGGTTGCGAATGTTTTGTGTGTGTCAAGTAAGTGTAGGGAGCAATCCATTTTAGCCTAGCCACACTCACTACAATTCAAATGGCCTACTTTGGCAATCCTGCTGATGTTATCCAATGTGAAATACACCTTTGGGGAAGGAGTACTCCAATAATCTCCATGGTGTGTACTATAAGTGCTGTAGTATAATAAACTAGTTAGGTAGGAGTTCTAATCCCAGACATGACAGTTGTGTGTGTGTGTGTGTGTGTGTGTGTGTGTGTGTGTGTGTGTGTGTGTGTGTGTGTGTGTGTGTGTGTGTGTGTGTGTGTGTGTGTGTGTGTGTGTGTGTGTGTGTGTGTGTGTGTGTGTGTGTGTGTGTGTGTGTGTGTAACTCATATCTTGTGTGGAGGTGGTTGTGAGTGTGCATCAACTGGGCCCAATGTGGAGTGGGTTTTGCAAATGTCTTATATGGTGGCCCTAGTATATATCACAATGTCGACCATACAGGAATAACAGATGTGAAATAGCCGAGAGGCTGGGGTGCAAATCCATACCCATACATGTGACATTAAGGCCAGGCAAACAAAGTTAACAACCCTAGCATTACCTAGAGAACACTTTCAACCCACGTCTCATACACAGACACACTTGCCTAGGCAACAGCTGCTATGTTGGTAGTACACTGCATATTGCCCACTGATAGTAACTATGGAGTGATTGCAATGGCCTACTGAGGACATGGCATCCTGTCCATCTGTCCAATAGGCATGTACATGCAGAGAGTGCACCTTCCCAGTGTTCCCCACTAGACACCTGCAACACCTGAGGTGCCATCAAATGTGACCCACAAAGGACATACCATGCCTGAAAACATGCCCTGTATGGACAGATGCCACTAATACCAGGGAATGCCATTGGCATGTTATCAATGTAGGTGTAGGGTAAACCTATTGTCCATTACCAGTTCCCGCCACATGAGGCCAGGACTGGCACATCTGATGATAATCTGTGTACACAACATAGGCCAGACACCCCAGGCACAGTTCCACATATCACTGTACATGCATGTGGGAGGTGTGCACATCACAGACACAGTCCATGTCATGGACTAAGGAACACATACATGGCAAGCAATGCACAGCATTGGCCACACACAATAGTCACCCAGGTGACTGGATGGTGAATACAATACCCACCTGTGTGGGCATATCCAGAAACTATACCCATGAGCCACAATGCAGACCATTGTCATGTGGCCTGATGCCAAGGTATACCCATCACCTAGCCTTTTATAGCCATCTGGCACAGTTGACCACTACACACCCGTGAATCAATGCACCCATGCATGTCAGGACTGACACCCTGTGTGTGTGTGTGTGTGTGTGTGTGTGTGTGTGTGTGTGTGTGTGTGTGTGTGTGTGTTGTATGATGCGTATGTTCACATTCACACTCACTACAACCCCCACTCGCATACTGAAGCATGCTGTGATGTCAGGCACCTCCCCATACCCTTTGCCCATATAACCTCCATATGACCACTGTGGTGCATGTGGTACCTGCACAGTAATGTGTTGTGGCAATCTGACTAGTGATAAGTTGTATTCCTAGCCCTGCCAAGCATGTCAATGTGTGTGTGTCCCTGTGAGAATGTGGTTCTGCTGAAGCTGGCACCAGTTCATACGGACAGGCACATGGACTACACCTACCGTATAGCTACCATATCCCTGTTGCATATGTCACTGACCATCACATATACATTCTGAGGTCTCCACAACATGTAACCTATGTGGCGATCCAATAACTGCATAGAAATGTGACAGCACTACATAGTCTTCAGGGGTTTGATAATCTGTGCTGGTAGGTGTGTGAGACAAGCATGCATACATTTTACTCTCCCACCCCTCCCTGACTTGTCTTTGCCTTTGTCTGCCTCTCTCATTCCCTTTCTGGTGGACATGGAGACCTACACCTGCTTTGCTTAGGCAGCAGCATGTGTATTTTAAGTGATGCTCATAATCAGTTGATGGCCTCTACATGAATTGCAGCCCTCCTCTAGCTGATTGCATGTGGAACAGCTGTGGTAACATTCCCATAGCCAATTGCATGGAAACACACTCCAATATCTAGGAGCATCATGTTGGTGTTGGGCTTTTTCATTCACCGTGAGCAGGAACTTGATCTGTTGTTTGGTAAACAGCATCTCAGATGGATTAGGGATTTACCTCTAACAACATACACTGTGGAAACAGGGCAACACACAAGAGGGGGATGTGCCTGACCTGACTACAGACTGTAAGTGCTGCTATACTGCATTTGGAGTAATGTTGGTTTAACAGGGTGTGTGTGGATATGGCTGTCCTACATGTTTTAATACCTGCCATGTCAGTGCTATGTTTATGATGAATCCCCATCTGTATGGTCATCTGCAGACTGGGCAGTGTGTGTGGTGTCTTTGGTTTCATGTGTTACCCACAGAGCATCTATCTGCGAACTGCAGAAGGTAGTGTGAGGATTGGAGTCTGTAGATGGTGAAAGCCATGACATTTACTGACTTCATATCCTTCATAGGACATATGTTGCAACAAACCCTGTAACAACAGTAAATGTATGAGGTTATCACAGCAACATGTCAATATTGGTCCTGTGTATGTGCTTCCAGCTACAACTCTGTCAACCTTTGTACATATGTCATGCATTAAGAGGTGCATATGTACTGTACACCATAATTAGTGACATCATATCTGATAACAAGCCAGTGAGAAATCAGACTGCTACACATGCTATGTACAGTAGGGGTTATATTTGATGACATAACCTGGACATTCTGTGGTTGTGTGTACAGTACTGAGGTCTGTGTACTTATGGTAAATGTCAACAGTGTGTATATTGTTAATATGTACTCTGGCCTGTGTACAGACTGCGGTAGATGTCATTGTTCTTGGTCCCATCCTATCTGATGTTACATGCTGCTCCACTGTATGTTACCATATTGGCTTTCATGTTTGTAGGGCCACACACACACATGGCCCATACAAGAGACAGGCATCAGACCACACTGTGTAGCGGTCCAGTATATGTAGGGTTAGTGTGTGAGTGGCACATATGAGGATGGTGTTGAACAGATAGTCCATGTACTGTAATATTATGCTAGCTTACCATATGTGGCTGTGGCTGTGTTCACATTGGTTGTGGTTTTGCACTTTCACACAGGTGTATCTTACCCTGTGCTGTGACATGCCTGTAGAGCCTGCTATATATGCAGGTGCATGTGCATTCCCCCATAGGAGATGTAGGCCAGTGTTGAGCCAGTCTGCATGTAGCCTGCACAGTGCTTTGTAACATACCTAGCAGCTTAGTGTACTTACCCAGTGAGATGTGATGTCCAGATACTTGCCAGATGTACTGCTGCCGGGTCTCCCTTAACAGTCATGTATGTCAGACAGAGCAGTGGGATGCTGTACAGATGTATGTCAATATCTAGTGGGTAGTATGTGGCCATAGCATCTCTGTACCAGCAGTTATTACATGTCAGAACAGACAAGGGTGTGTAAATGCATAACCTATGGGGGCAAATGTATACCAGTTGTTATGTGTTATACCCATCTACATGGCTAACATCCATATTGTCAGGCTTGGTCCACATATTTTGCACTAAGGGGTTCTGTGTATACCTCTGGACTGTCCAGAGTGTGTCAGAATGCCCACATATATTGGCCAATATCTCTGCTGTAGTCTATAGGAGCATTATTTGCAAACAGCGGTACTGTACTATGATGTCTTTAGGATGTTTGTCAGTAGCCAATGACGCACATGTGGAAAGCAGATGTGACCTCCCACACACACCATGTCTGTTAAGACAGTTCCTATTACAGTAGCAATAGTCTACTAATATACTTGCTATACATACCTGACATCCCCTTGCACTACAAAATTGGGACTATAGGGGCTGTGGTAGGGCTACACTCCATGTTCAGGACATATGGTGAAAATATATGTATATATAATTATCCAGATATCTATATAGATATTTGCACATATACCTATCAACACATATAGAGGGGTATGTATATGTACATAGATATACATATACACACTCAGATCTATACATATACAGAGCAATATATGTCTACACATATACAGATAGTGATACATATGCACATATACGTATGGATATCTACATATATATTGACAGTAGTAGGTATATAAGAATAGGTATAGCTATCTACATATATACCAACATAACCAGACATATCTGTACACATAGGATGTGCATACATATATAGCTATATACACATATATCTATATATACATATACGTATATCTATATATACGCATATGTATATATACATATATTATATATATATATATATATATATATATATATATATATATATATATATATATATATATATATATATATATATATATATATATATATATACATATGTACATACGAAGAGATGTACACATGGCCAGATATATGTAGCACTATACTGATGTGTATACAGACATATGTATGAGTACACGTGTATGTACATGTAGACATATATAGACCTATTATATGTATACAACCATATTCCTGTCATGAGTAAACATCACTGTTGTGTATACCTTTCCATATGTATCTCACCGTATGTATCTGCTATGTGCACATTATGATAAAACAACATATGTGATGCAACAGTCATATTAATAACAAGGACTACACAATTTAGGAACTACAGACAAATGTTCAATACTACTCAATATGTGTATTGACAGCTATACTGGTAAAACAACAGCAGTCTTCACAGTGGTCATGACGTAGTGGTTAAGTGTTGTGACTTCAGTGTAAAGGGTCCTGGGTTCAAGACCTGCAAGGGCTGTTCATTTTGTTGCTGGGCAGGACAAGGGGTGTTGGATACAGAGTGGTTAAGGCAGTTTTGCTCAGTTTTAAGTGGGTTTGCATGGGTTGGCGCGAAGCTAAGCAGTGCTAAGCTACGGGTATACGTATGGGCGCTTACACAGTGTAGGTTTTGCTTACCTGTGTGCAAATCAGCTTAGCTATTATATTGCAGCAATGTTGATACCTGCTAAGCATGGCTTAGCCCTGCTAACCAGTTCACACCACCCAGTCTGATAACATAGCAGGGTAATGACATCTGTAATAAGTGTATGTAATGCCTTGTACAATACATGCACCTATGTGCTGTCATTTCAGTAGCAAGGGGTGTGAGTGTCATGTGTGGGACACAGACATATATGAGGGCTGTGCAGCACTGTTATCCATGTGAATGTGTTACATACAGGTGTAGTAGCCCAGGATATGTGCTGTCACACTGGCATGTAGTGTATCATGACAGTACTACTGTTGACAGTGCTAACCCAGGCAAGAGCAGAGTGCTTTACTGACAACAGGCACCCCTGCGAGCATGGCTGGACACCAAGGCCTCCCTCTTGTATCACTGGTGTGTGAGCTGTGTGACAGTATATACCCTTACTGGTCTGTTAACGCACTCATGCTACTGCATAGCTACCTGCCAAGCTGATGACTATCAGTCCCTGTGCAGATGTGCAGATTGTAGGTATCCAGCTGGGATATGTACAGGCAACCTAAGCTTGATTGACACCCTACTATGCATGTGGCATTTGCATGAGATGCATATCCCTGTAGTACCAGTGTTGGGGTATACGATGGGTTGTATCGCAGTCGCGGCCAATGTGTGATGGGTGGGTATGGCTGAGAGTGGTCATGGGTTTCAGGGAGTACAATATCCAGTGGGGGATGTGGGTGCTGTGTACACTGTTATTACACCAAGGTACACCGGGTATATGTCCAATGTACCACGTTATGGTTACCACTATCACCATCAATCATACAGGTAACTGTTACCACAATCCAAGCCAGTTATGCATGTGATGTGTGCAGCCTACCTGTAACACATTGGAGACATGGTCAAGTTAATTAGCAGTGATAGACCTTGGTATCTCAGATGTGTGTTTGGCTGTTATGTGTCTGTAAATGTGTATATGATGGTATGTCACACTACGTATCATCCAAATACACCCATTACATCCCCCATTAGCATACTGTACATGTCAGTGTATGTCCTGCATGCACCATGTAACCTGGGATGCACCTCACCCTAAACGTGTGTGTCCCATTTTATGATCCCTCATAAAATCCTCAAAAGCAAGTTACGAAAATAAAATTGCCAGAGTTTCCAAAGACAACCACATGGCATTCTATAGTTATGTCAAGAATCTAAATGGCAATGCTCAGATCTACTCTGAGCTACATCAGAATGGCATTAAATATACTGATCCCAAGGATATTGCCAATATCCTGGCAGATCGATTTAGTGCCAACCTCACCCCTCCTCTCACCCCCTAAAGGGCCCATCTCAATACCAAAAGATTGCCAAATTCAGGTAATCACGGCCACACAGGTAGAAACCACACTCTCCAAAGCTAAGAATTCAGCATCCATGGGACCAGATGACATCCCAGGCTGTGTACTACATGAACTACAAAATGAACTGGCACCTCACCTAAGTGTCATATTTAATCATAGCCTCACCTCAGGCTTCATGCCCACTGAGTGGTGCACAGCTACAGTTATCCCGCTCCCCAAGGGAGGATAGACCTTGGATCCCGGGAACTACCGTCCCATCAGCCTGACAAGCCTGACCTGCAAGGGCATGGAACGGATTATCATGGAACTTATAAACAAAGACATCGGTAGCCTTCAAACACTGGACCCCACCCAGTTTTGGTTAGTGAAGGACCGATCTTGTCTCCTGAATCTGATTGACTTCTTCAAATCAGTCTCCAGAGCTGTGGACGAGGGTAAGGCAGTCCACACAGCCTATCTGGACCTTGCCAAGGCCATCAACACCATCCCCCACTCTGGAATCATAGATAAACGTACTAAGCTGGGCATAAATCCCTACGTCACTCGATGGGTTGCCAACTGACTTACTGACAGAACCCAGACTGTAAAAGTAGCTGACTCCAAATCCAGCTCCAGACAAGTGACAAGTGGAGTACCTCAGGGTTCAGTCCTGGGACCTCTCTTGTTTGGTATCTACTTCTCTGAAGTACAGGCCAGCACTAATTGACTCTGGCTAACAAAGTTCACAGATGACTGCAAACTGGGAGCCATTACTGAATCCCCAAATGATGTGGATATTCTATGATTACAGAAACAGATGCCTGGTGCCAGAGCCATGGGCTCAAGCTTAATGCCAAAAAATGTATAGTTATCCCCTTTGGAAAAAAAACGTGTACCCATGAATTACCACATAGGTGGCAGGACACTAAACACTGAAAGTGTGATGAGAGACTTAGGAGCACAGGTGGACAGTGGTCTCACTTTCGATAACCACATCGCCACAACAGTCAGGAAATCCTTCTATGTGGCACACCTCATCACTAAGGGCTTTTCATCCAGAAAAAAGGAGGTCATTATCCCACTGTACTCATCCCTCATTAGACCCATTATAGAGTATAATGCCCCATTTGGTATGTACCTCACAAGACATCTGCAACAGTTGGAAAAGCCACAGAAATACCTCACTAAAAGAATCACAGGCCTAAAGCAGATGCCATATGCTGACCCTCTAAAAAAACTCCAGCTATACTCTGTGGCATATCATCTACTCAGAGGCGAACTCTGCTTAACATACAAGGCCATGTCAAACCCTGAGCTGTTGGACATGCTCCACTTAAAGAAATCCCAATCCCTCAGAGCCACACACTCCAGGGATCTAAACCTTGTCATCACAATGAACAAAACATGCTGGAGGGATAGGTTCCTGACCCAGAGACTCCCCATACTCTGGAATAGACTGCCCATACATGTCAAGCAGAGCGCCTCATTGGCCCTCTTCAAAAGGAACCTTGATGATTGGATGGGAGATAGGAAATTCACCCCAGGGATCATGTCAGTCACCCTGCTTGACAGGGGTCCAGAGAAGTAAATATTCTGGAAGAAATATACAGGGAATTGTTATGGCTAGGCTTGCATAGGCCCTAGGGCTGATAGCCTAGTACCAACCTATGAACCTATGAACCTATGGTGTTTGAAATGTAAGCCACACATGTCAGTATCATGACATAGCTAGGTAGGGGTCTAGTACCAGTGTTGCCAAGTAACAGTGTGTGTGTATGTGGATGGGTCTACATCAGGTTGCAGGGGTATAGATGCTTAAGTGGGCCACCTGTCCATATGGCACAGGCAATAACTGGTTTAGTAACCTGTGAAATGTGTTTGACTGTACCCCAGATATGTCACAGCCATGGTGTCAGCACAATGACATATCCTATTGTAGAATATGACTGCAAACCATCCTCGTGCTGACATGTACACCTACAATACAAATGGATAACATTATAGGGACTGCAATCAACCAGTGTTACTAACAGCTATAATGCATCATTGCTGGATGGCTACTCTGCCTGCCAAATATGCCTTACACTCTGCTCCCTACAACATGGTACACTGCAGTACTGTGGTACACTGTGGTACAGTCACCGTGTCCTTCAGAACCATATCAGCCTGTCCCTGCACTGATGGTATGGATAACAGGGATGTGGCACAGGTATCATCATATGCACAGGGTATCCTAGTGCTGACACATGTACACCTACAACAAAAATGGATAACATTATAGAGACCACAACCAACCAGTGTTACTAACACCTATAAGGCATCATTGCTGGATGGCTACACTACCTGCCAAATATGCCTCACACTCTACAGCCTACAACATGTTACACTGCAGTACTGTGGTACATTGTTGTACAGTCACCGTGTGCATTAGAACCATATCAGCCTGTCCCTGCATCAATGGTATGGATGACAGGGATGGGGCACAGGTATCATCATATGCACAGGGTGTGGTGTTGGTTTGCCAGAGGCCGAGGGTGGACCATACATTTGACACCATGTGTGTGGGTGAGGGTTGTACTGTGGGGAGCTGGGTGAGGTGATGTGGTATGTGTAGGTATGGGGTTGCCCTAGATGTGTTTGCATAGTGTGTGGGTATGCATGCACACAGTTCTGCCATGTGGCTGCCCTACACAGGTGTTTATGGACAGCTGCAGACCATACTAGGCAGGATGTGCAGTTCACTGCCTCTGGCCACAGACATGTGGACTGTGTCTGCCAGGGGTTCTTCGGGCATGTCCAGGTACAGACCTCGATGTGCTACTCTCACTTGCTGATGACATTTGTCAGCTGGTACCATGTCCCTCCTGGGATGGGCCAAGACCACATGCATGTGGCTTGCTGTGGTGTGGTGTGGACAGCACACACCCCACAATGCTGGGGCTGCTGCCACTATGGGAGCCCCTTGGTGTCCTAGCACGTCCACGTTGACTGCCAACTGCTGGTGTTGGCCCACGTCCACACAGGCATCACCACATCCCCACAACATGTTGAAGCACGGACACACCACGGCTGATTAGGGCCATCATCTCATCATGCTATCTGTATGCTCGATATAAGCATGGATGGCACCTGACAGTTCACAGAGGTTGTCACTTACAGATGCGAGAGCAGCCCTATGCAGCCTCGGGCCCTGTCTGGTGTAACGTTCAATATGTGCCTGCAACACCATTAGATCCTGAAACATGCGCCTGCTGGTACCAGCTATGTCGTTTATGCCATTGGCATGATGTCCAGTGGCCCTATCACGAGCAATCTGGGACATCTGCCTATGTAGTGCCCTGCCAGCCATCCAATTATGCCTGCTGTGACTGAACACAGTAGGCCTGGTTACCACACTTCCCTGTGCACTGCCAAAATACATCAGTTGTTCCTCCGCTATGGCCACTGGTGATGGGGTATGTATAGGCACTGAAACTGTGTTCGGGGTTGGAGTAGCTAAAAGGGGGATGTCAAATGTTGGTGCAAGTGTCAGCCTCTTACAACCCCACCTGTGCCTCAACAGTACTATCATCATCTTTGGTGTCTGTATGGACACCAACATCAGATTGCATGCAGGAGGGACCCTGACCCACCTTGCCACCTGTGGGGGAAAACAATAAACACACTTTAAAACCTTTACAGTATTGCCTAACAGTACACACACACACACACACACACACACACACACACACACACACACACACACACACACACACACTCACACACACTCACACACATCTCTGTAATATCTACCTGTCCATGGCTTTATATGTCCATGTGTTACCCCATCCTGAACCACACTTGTTAACATACACACATTGATCCCACTCATTAACATCACAGTCCTCTAAATACCCACACAAGGGGCCACAACACAAGCCTGTTGCTACTTTACCTGCCTGACCTGTGTGTAGTGGATTTACATGGCCTCACTGCTGTCATTCAGTATGCACCCTCTGTATGCCCAGAAATGATGTGCATGGTCCCTATACATGTGGGCTACTATGTTGTATCCATAATATCTCGCACTGGTGTGTCATGTGTATGTAAAGCTCAGTACATGCCAGATATGCTGCTCCTTCAGCCTATGACAGCCTGTGACAACTGTAATATATGGATACATTCCCTGGTGTTGACTAGTACTTTCCTAATGCATCTGTAGAGCTGCATACATGGGTTGTAGGTGACCTCTCTGCTGACTGTGATATTAAGGGTGTACCTGGTATCTAACTTCCCTCTGGATGCCTGCTCCATGCTACAGACCATATTATACTATTTGCTGTCCTGTGATTACACACATAACAGGTATTCCTGGTGTGTAATGTGGCCGTCAATGTGCATGTACTGCACAGTCCCAGAGGGAAGTACAGCTGTATGAACACCCCACAATCACAAATGTGCATACATGGCCACACACACAAACACACACATTCACACATGCATCCTACATGCATCTACCTCTCTCCACTTCACCAGAGTGACCCTGCAGGCAAACTAACTAACCACCAGGATGCACACAAACACACATACAGGTGAGGTTGCACAATGATAGTACACACAATCCTCCTATTACCCATCTTCCAACATGCAGAACATATGGTACAGAACAACATGCAGTTCAGCTATAGTCAATCCATACTAGCAACACTATACATATGTGAGATGCATGTGCTGTGTCACTAGGTGATGGCCCTTCCCCTGCATACCACTGCACCCATGTACACAGTATTGCTGTGTACCTGTTCTGCACCCTTCCATGTACTGTGCACCACAACTCACAGGTGTACAACCCATTGCAGAATGTGTAGTACTGTGTCAGTTATTTCAGATTTACTTCTCACAGCCCCTATGTTTTTCAGCAACACATACCTGGGATGATATGTGGACAGTTGTCATTGGTGAATGCCTGATGCCTGATTTACAGCTGTCAACATAAACAGACCATGAATGACCATTGCAATACTCCTGTACTGAACACCATCAGAGCATACCATGGCTATGGGGGGTGTACACACCTTTATTGATTTTACACACACATTCTTGATCTGCCATGGGACCACATCACCACATATCTTACCAGTATATCAGCCCAATATGTGACATATGTCCTGTACTTTCACATGCAGTGTCTACAGATTGTGTTAGGTGTGCGGCTGCTAAAAGCAATGCATACACACCATGTGGGCATATGTGTGCACACCCTTATCATGACGGTTTATCGCACCTCTTGTGTGTACTACAGCAGTCACTGCTCCTGGCAGGGGTATACCAGCGTGGGCCATCTGCATTTGCCAGTGTATGTTCAGTCTGTCCTACACATGTCCCCCTCTTCTGCATGATGGCAAGGTCTACTCATGTGCACATCCCATGGTGTTCACACACTGCTGTCACTATTGCTGTGTAGGAAGGGTTACGGCTGCCACAGGTCCTGCACCTGTCTATGTGCAGATAGAGCCATTCCTATCATCCTTAGATCCGTGCTGCATTGCACTGGTGTGTCATGCTGAGACCCCCCCTCCTTCAGCTTTTATGCAGATGCATGACAAGTAAGCTCTACACATGTGTGTCACTTTGCAGTGTCCCATACACTGAACACCACATGTTGCAGCCTAGACCCAGCTGATAATGTGGACTACTGTAATGCCTTATGCCATAGTGTATCTCTGCAGCAGTTGCCATTGTCCTACAGGTATATATGCTGGTGTTGTACTGTATATGGGTGTTATTCCAAACATGTCACTACTGTTGGCCATGTCTACCATCAGTATGTTACTCCCTGTGGACACATTACACAATGACAGGGTGTTAGTTATCATGCAGGTGTCTGACATACCCTTCCAATACCCCATGATGGTCACCCCTGTGAGACCGTGCATTTCACAGCAACAATACATGCACATGAACAGCATGCATTCAGGGTAGGTGTGTTAGATGTGTGCATGGAATATACCATCACCATTACATGCAGTGTGTTGGCAAGCATCTACATTAAACATACTCACCAGCTACAGACTGCTGCCTTGGTGGTATCCCGGAGGGACCTACATATTAGGGTGAAAGATGCAATGTCAGTGGCCACACCTGTGGCAGTGCTACAGGGTGGATGAAGTATTACCATATATCAATGGTACATTTCCATGATACTACCACATCTGGACATCTGTTTATCACTACAATGCAGCAACACACTATATCTATGACATGTCAGATATGCATGATCTACCTGTACCAATACGGATTTGTACACAACAGTGGTCTACTGATGTGCCCTGTGTTCTTACCTGAATGCTCCTTGGCCGGTGTGTGGATGACATCCACCTCTACTAAGGAGTCCAGTGGTTGTTGGCTGTGCAGATGGGCAGGTGCCACAAAGCTGGCCAGGAGCTCCTCCACACATATCAGGGGGGTGAATGGCATGGTCCACCCCCTGTGGTGAGTTGATCCCTCTAGACTGCAGCAGCATGCTGATGGGCATTGCGAAGCAGGTCAGTACAGTGATGCTGGACCTGCTCATAACTGCGATTGTGCAGTCTGACATCATTGACCCTGTGGAATAAGTTGTTCCACAGGGAGGTCCACTCCTGCTACTCATGTGTGCCCCTGCCAAACAGCACTGGATAGTGCTGGATCATGTGTGCTATCAACATTTCATTCTCCGCATGGGAAAAGGTGGGAAACTGTGCATGTACTATCTTGGCTGAAAGACATAAAGATGGTCTGAGCAACTCATACGGGCAAGGTTACCACAGTTCATAATACATATCTCTGTCACCCCCTACCATATCAGCTTCAACAAACTGTACACACAACTCATTAGGTATGGCTACAGCTTACCTACTGGTTGGACAGATATTGTATTGTACCACACTTTCTGCTATGTGGCTGTAGCCATGTCCCCTGTGTGGACACTATCATTGTTGGCCTGTTACAGACTATTCATCTGCATGCCATTTTCAGGGCCACTATGGTTCCATATACACCAGTGGTAAGGCTGCTCTGAGATTGCTGCACATCTGACATTCTGGGTTATTGGGGATATCTATGCATGCTGTTGGACATGTACCGGGATTGTGTAGACTACTACTACCAACATATGTTCTATAACAGTGACACAATAACATGTATATGTTCTATTGGCCAGCAGATCCACCTCTCCAAACCCATCTGCCCATGATACCTGGCCACATCACACATGTGTCCCAACCCGGGGTCTCCTCATATACTAGTCCAGCAATACCATAAGGTGGAACCACCCAAGAGATGTTGTCCCCCCCAGGGCACACACAGACATGTTCCTGTCCCCTGAGGTTAGGTCTAGGGTCTGTTCCATACCGGGCTCCACAGGCACATGAGGGATGTGCTACATCAGTCTGAGGCACACAGTACACATTCACAGGGCCAACATGCTTCTCCTGCTCAGCCTCCAGTCCAGGCACCTTCAGGATGTGGACTGCTGTTGTGAGAAGTAGTGGGTAGGAGGCTTGTTCACATTGTGCCCATATTGGGGCCCATGAGGTGTCCACATCACAGACCACACACACCATCCACAGTGTTTAACCACCACGTGTGTCACATACCACCCCTGTAGACTGTCCTCTATAGCTATTAATCCTGACCACCTCCACATGTGTACCTGCCATACTTCCCCATATTCCCATTGCATAATTCACAGACGGGGGCAATGTGGTCCCAACAAGGGAATAACATGTGACATACACATCCATGGTGCACACACTGCCAGCTGTAGATATCTGTGTCTATTGCTATGTGTGCTGGTGCCTTACACATAGCACGCATCACTGTGGTAGTAATATAGGGGACATGTCTTTACATACATATATGTTTGTGTGTGTTTTTGTATATATGTAGACATGTGCATGTAGATATATATATCTATATATGTGTAGATATATGTGATGTATATATGTGCACATATATATGTCTACACATGGGTATATGTATATTTCTGGGCATACATGCTGATATACGTATATATCCTTATATATTACATATGTGACATATGTACACATATGCATACCTATATGTGGGGTACATTCAGATATCAGTTCCACAATCTCACAACACCTTCCTGCACAGCTGCACTGTTCTGCCTTGCTACAACACAGACAGGTGCCATATACGGACACGACCTGACATTGGGGGGGGGTATGTGTAGGACCCAATTGCAGGTAACCCTATCACACCTATGGCATTCTGGCATGCAACATTACAGATTAACCTGAGTATCCTGCCAGTGGTGGGCCATGGCTCCCACATGTCCATCATAATGGCATTACTTCCACCACCAGCTATTGGCCACATAATATACATACTTCCCATTACACAACACACACTGTGATGGCTTACATCTTGTCTGTCAGTGCTGTCCCACAGGGACAGACACTATTGTCCATAGCAGTTGTTCAGTTGGACATTATCACAACAACATCTGATCACTGCTAACTTCCGGTTACAGTTTCTTATAATCTTTTAGCTTCTAAATTGCTTAACCTGTGTAGGCATTGCTTACCTCCTTGAAAACAGGCTTAAACTCACTTACTGCTGCTTAAAAGTGCTTACTCCCGCTTACCCCCATGTTAATTTCTTTAAACGAAAAGAAAAAGGAGTTGATAGGAAAGTGGTGAAAAAAAGGGGCACAAAGAGGGAAAGACAGTAGGGAAAATAGCCAGGGATGTGCAGGAAGGGTGTAGGGAAAGTCCATAGCTACCCATGTCTTGTACAGCATCAGCTGTGCACATACACTGAATTTGAAGGTAGATTTGGACACTCAAACCCCCGGGAGAGGGGTGAGGACAACAATAATATGTTGTGATGCCAATTAGACTGGCTTACATGTGTCTAGTGGACACGTGTGTGAAATGGATAGATATGTATGGGGTGAGATTTTTTCTGGGAACAGATTGCCCTTTTTTTTTAATTTCAGGTGAGACTGGGATGTTGGGGAGGGGTAGTATGTATATTTGGGGAGGTAGGTTGGGTAAGTTAACAGACAAGACAAACAAGACACATACAGGGGTGGTATATGATACATGTGGGGGGTAAACACCTTGATGGAGAGGGGTTTTGGGATATCGCAAGCCCACAAGCCCCCTAGTGGTAACAGTGGGACTGAGGTCCCCACCCATGGGCAGTCACCACTGCACCTTCACAGCCCCAAAGGTGGCTGTGCTGGGGGCTGAGTTGCAGAGCCAGGCTGATTCTCTAATCGCAACATGCGGCCCTCGAGCTGGCGTAGAAGATCACCAAACTGCTGGTCAATCTCTCTATGCACCATGGCCCTGACCTAGCGATGGGTGACAGGTGTCTGTCTGTACCCACTCCCAGGTGGGGGCCAATCTCCATCCCCAGAGGCAGTTCCACCCGAAGGTGGTGCAGGACCAATGGACATTGAGGTCTGAGGTAGGACCCCAGACATGCTGGTTCCTGGTGCCACGGCCACCTGAGGTAGGACAGGTGGGTCTGCTGGGACAGGCCTTCCCAAGCGTGCTATAGTGTTTACATTTCATCATCATATGTGGGTTAGTAATAGTCAACACATTCCAGGGTTAGGTATAACAGCATGCATAGATATTTCCATTAACCCAGACACCAGATACGGAACAATTGCATAGCAAACAGAACACATGCATATATGGAACCACAGTGGTAATAAGTACAGCATGCAGGTACATTGATGGCACCATGCCACCAATGTTGGAATAATTTAATATAGCACATGCATGGGAACCATGCACATATTTATCAAACAATTGGACATTATCAGAGTCATTACATACCAGTTGGGGGGAATGTTGATTACTGCCGGAGATATGGTGGGGGGAGAGAAAGTTGGCAATTAACAACTAGTATATTCCTGTAGTCCACATTACTTTCCTAGTCACTGCTGTTATCTGTACCTTACAAGTCTTACTACACTACCCTATAGCCTTAGTTTGGACAATGATATGGCTTTTGTCATCATTACACATGAACCGGTTTTACCTGCAGTATACACCTCTTACCTGGTATACCTGTGGAGGGAATGGTTGTTAACACTAACTAACTGTTGCTGCACATACTCCCAGATTCTGGGTTAATGTTTTGCACATAGCTATCCAACTCTTTCTGCACAGACTCTGGCCATGTGTTGACTACATGCTGGTGTGCCAGGTCATATCAAGAATACTGCCCTCTTCCACCTTTATTGACCTGACACACATATACATGCTTTCCTACAAAGCTATATTATGTAGCACAGTGTGGGTGACAGTGACCAGTGATACTTTATTATTCAATGAAACTGCAACACTCACAATTCCCTACAATACCAGAGTGAACAGTATCAGTACAGGTTATAATGGTTTGTATTTCTCAGCACAATGTTCGTATCCAAGGTATCTGTGGGAGCAATGTTTGCTAGCACTACCTGACTGTTGCCACACAAAGTTCCGGACTCACATTAGTATTATGCACATACATCTCACTCTGTTACTGTACACACTCTTTTCACAGCTTGACAACATGGGAGTGTAGATAGGACATACTTGAAATATTACTCTCCTAACAGTTTTGTGGGTTGCTACAGTGACAGGTGTGTTCTCATGATGTTTGGCAATCACTTGTATTCCCTTTTTGCTGGTTAAACATCTGGGATCCTCCCACAGACTTAACGGAGGAAAGGGGGACAGGGAGCAGATATGGACACATATACTGGACATTCTGGCCTCATCTGTACAGTTGTGGGGTATGAATCTGTATGCAGCATAATTCCACTCCCAGGATTCAGACCATGGCTCTGTCTGCTACAACTTAAACACTATCCATCACAGTTGTGTCTGCTATATAGATATTGCTGTATATCTCCTATTTGCTTTCTGTCATATTAATCCCCTGTGCTTTTGCATTCTGACCTTGTATTACAACACTCATATACAGATTTCCTAGACAGTTATATGTTGTAGGACAGTGTGGGTGACAGTGATGTGTAATACCTCATTATGCAGAGCAACTGCATATCATTCTTGTATTTTGGGGCACAGTGTTGGTATCTAACAGACCTGTGGGAAGAATGTTTATTAGCACTACCTCAATGTTCCCACACACAGTACCAGATTACACATTACCATTATGCATATACATCTCACTCTGTTACTGTACACACTCTGACCACAACTTGACAAGCTGGGGTGTAAATGGGACATAAGTGGCGTCTTAGGCACATAAGGTATTGGGGAGTTGCTAGTGTGCCAGGTTTGTTCTCATAGCTGTGTGTCAATCAGTTGTATTTCCTGTTTGCTGCCTATACGTCTGGGATAATCCCACTGATTTCCCCAGGGGGACAGGTTGTTAGCAACAGATATGGGCCACTTTAATAGACATTCTGGACATATCTGTACAGTTGTGGGGTATGATTCTGTATGCAGACTACTACCACTGGCAGGATTCAAACCGTGGCTGTGTGTGCTAAAAAAACAACAGTTCACATCTCAGTTGCATGTGCTATTTGGTTTTTGTTGTCTGCATTTTCCCTGTTTGCTGTCTGTGTGTCTCTCAGTTGTACTAAACGGCCTCTGGGGATTACACCTGTCATATACAGGCATTCCTACACATTCAATTTATGGTGCATGGTGTGGGTAACACTGCTTAATACTACAGTACTATTACATGATTGCATATCTACATTACTGTATGATACCAGGATACACACATGCAGTCCAGCAGTTAGACCTGTTTTGTCAGGCTATTACACCTTTATTGACTTACAAACAATATGAGTCTCTTCCTGCCATATTCTCTAGTGTACGCAGTACTTGCCTTGAGAAATACAGGTTTTATACAAGCAATTAATGTACTACTACTTTTATTTTTATTTCCTATGACAGTAAATGCATGAGTATTACTGACCTGCCTCGTGTCGCAACCTCACCAGGCGACTGATGTGGGCCTCCTGGTTCGCGGCCCACTCCATTGCAGCTGTGGGGGACATAAGAGGAATATTTAGCCATACCTATCCATGATATACCTGAGATGGCAATTATTACACACATACTGGGGTGATACACATGGCTGGAACATCCCCTGATGCTCTAGCCTCTTGGAGCCAGTCCTCCAAGAGGTCCCCCTTACGCTGCTTTAGGTCAGCATAGCAGTGACTGACCTGCTCACCAGTTCGGGTATGCCAGTGGTACTAGTGAGGTCATGGATGAGATGGTCCCAGGCCTCCGGCTTATATTGGGAGCCCTGGTACTGGCCCTGTAGCAGTCTCTGACCATGGTCTTTGACAAGGAGTCCTGCCATGACCTTGGACTCCTGGATGCACCAGCGCTGTGCCCCAAAACACACACCTTCTTCCCTTACTGCCATAATGCCTGCTAGGGGAAGCTACAAACAGTTAAGAGATGTATTCCCGCCTCTTGGGTTTAAGTAGGTCCTATTTCTCGCACTTTTCTGTGATTGGCCAGTTTTGAAAAGGCTAAGCTATGGGCAAACCTGCTTAACTAAGACTGGCATTGTTTAAAGGGGTATAAAACTGAGCACATTGAGTTAGCTGGCCACACATTGCTTACACCGCCTAAGCTGGCCTGTGCAATGCTTAGCGTTGCTTACATTAGACTTTGCATTATTTTTTCTTTTTGGCATTGATTTCTTATTCATTACATCTTCTATATCTGCCTGGTATCCATGATTAATGTGTACGTACACTCTATGGGGTCCTTGTGTTTTATTGGGGACTTCAACACTCTGTTACAATTACACCTCTTTTCTAGGCTTACTGCTGTACTCCAGTTCACATATTTATGTTATCTATTGGGTTATGGAACATATGACTGTATACTGATTCCTTTCACAGGTTCAGTTTGGTTTTACTGTGGTAAAGACTTGTTTGCTGATACCTCATTCTTCTGTACTTTTGTAATGGCTTGGTGGTTAACTACTGTAATTATGGTGTATAGGGTACTTGGTTTGAGACCTGCATGGTTATTTATTTTGTTGATGGGCAGAACAAGGGCTGTTGGATACAGCATGACTAAGGCACTTTTGAGCAGTTGTAAGTGGGTTTGCGTGACGGTAAGCACTGCTAACCAGCCGTTACATCTGCTTACAGAGAGTTAGCTTAGTATTGCTTAACCAGTGTAGGCATTGCTTACCACCGTGCAAATGGGCTTAAGCCCACTTACTAGTGCGTAAATATGTTTACTAGTTCTTATTTGTGCTTAAACCTGTTTATGAGTGCCTTATTCATTATGACACTGACACCTCACATGTACATTTACTGCAGTACTCCAGTTCATGAACATATGTTATTTAGTGGGTTATGCAACATAAATATTAGTCATAACGTGCTTTGCCATGGAAAATGGAATGTGCTGCAGTGGGACTTGAATTGGGAATGCTCTGCCCACTACACTATTACTATGCTGCTTCATTTGCATATATCTTCCTTGTTATCTTCTTCAGCCATTTAAGCTGCATTAACCATAGCTAAGTGATGGGCACACCTGCACACCTGTGGTTAGCTCTAATCGGATTTTTTAAAAAATAAAGGGTTTCTTCATTTTATGCATGCATACTGTTGCTGTTGTACACAAGGGGGACTGTTGGTGGGGATATGCTGTCACCTATGAGCGGTCTCACTCATTTCATACCCCTTTCTGCTGTTCTTCATTGCAGGGGCATGTATATTCTGAGAGCTCTGCTTTCAGACATGCCCCCTGCACTCTAACATGCTCCGTGTAAGCCTAGGATCTCAGGCAGCGCATCTCATTATTATGCATGGTGTGCTGCCATCCTGCTCCTAAACGTCCGCCTCTATGCAGATCTAAGCTAGTCCTGCACAGGGGAATAGTGTATCCGGGGGAATGTGTAGAAACATGAATAGGTTTCCCAGTAAGGAAACCTCTGTAAAAAACTTCTCCAAAGCCAACATCATACTACTGAAGTTAGAAGTGACAAACTTCATGACACCTATGCAGACGGGAACTGAAAATTCAACTGCTGAATCCTACACTAAGGCACTGTATGAGCACATCCACTTGTGCATGAATCGTGCCATCCCAAATAGAACCAAGATGCTCTCCTTCAAAAAAAAGGAAGCCAATCTGGTGGTCTCTTGCCATAAACAAAATTTACAACAAAAGGAAGAAACTGTTGCAGAAAAGAGGAAAATCCCAGGATGCAAAAAACTCCCTTACCAGTCTCAGTAAGAAGCTGAGATCCCTCATATAACCCTCCAAATCTAGTGCAAAAATAAAATTGCCAAATATTCCAAAGAAAACCACAAGGCATTTTATAGCTATGTCAAGAATCTAAATGGCAATGCTCAGATCCACTCTCAGCTACAACAGAATAGCATTAAATATACTGATCCCAAGGATATTGCCAGTATCCTGGCAGATTTATTCAGTGCCAACTTCACCCCCCTCTCACCCCATAAATGGCCCATCTCATTACCGGAAGATTGCCAAATTCCGGTAATAATGGCCACACAGGTAAAAAACGCACTCTCCAAAGCTAAGAATACAGCATCCATGGGACCAGATGACATCCTGGGCTGTGTACTACTTGAACTACAAAATGAACTGGCACCTCACCTAAGTGTCATGTTTAATCATAGCCTCAACTCAGGCTTCGTTCCCACTGAGTGGTGCACAGCTACAGTTATCCCACTCCATAAGGGGGAGGGATCCACCTTGGATCATGGGAACTATTGTCCCATCAGTCTGACAAGCCTGATCTCCAAAGCCATGGAACCCATTATCATGGAACTTATAAACAAAGACATTGGCAACTTTCAAACACTGGACCCGACCCAGTTTGGGTTCATGAAGGGCTGATCCTGTCTGCTGAACCTGTCTGACTTCTTCAAATCAGTCTCCAGAGCTGTGGACAAGGGTAAGGAGGTTCACACAGCCTATCTGGACCTCGCCAAGGCCATCAACACCATCCCGCACTCTGGAATCATAGATAAACTTACTAAGCTCGGCATTAATCCCTACATCACTTGATGGGTTGCCAACTGTCTTACTGACAAAAGCCACACTGTAAAAGTAACCAACTCCAAATCCAGCTCCAGACAAGTGAAAAGTGGAGTACCTCAGGGTTCAGTCCCGGGACCGCTCTTGTTTGGCATCTACTTCTCTGATGTACAAGCCAACACTAAGGGACTCTGGCTAACAAAGTTCGCAGATGACTGCAAACTTGGGGCCATTACTGAATCCCCAAATGATGTGGATATTCTCAAAAGGGCCTTACAGAAACAGATGCTTTGTGCCAGAGCCATGGGCTCAAGCTCAATGCCAAGAAATGTGTAGTTATCCCCTTTGGGAAAAAACATGTACCCGTGAATTACCACATAGGTGGCAGTACACTAAACACCGAAAGTGTGATAAGAGACTTTAGGGACACAGGTGGACAGTGGTCTCACCTTTGATAATCACATCACCACAACAGTCAGGAAATCCTTCTATGTGGCACACCGCATCACTAAGAGCTTTTCATCTAGAAAAAAGGAGGTCATTGTCCCACTGTACTTATCCCTCATTAAACCCATTATAGAATACTACTCCCCATTTGGTATGCACCTCTCAAGACATCTGCAACAACTGGAAAGGCCACAGAAATACCTCACTAAAAGAATCACAGGTGTAAAGCAGATGCCCTATGCTGACCATCTAAAAAAACTCCAGCTATACTCTGTCACATATCATTTACTGAGAGGCGAGCTCTGCTTAACATACAGGGCCATGTCAAACCCAGAGCTGTTGGACATGCTACACTTAGAGAAATCCCAATCCTTCAGAGCCACATACTCCAGGGATCTAAACCTTGTCATCACAATAAACAAAACATGCTGGAGGGCTAGGTTCCTGACCCAGAGACTCCCCAGACTCTGGAATAGACTGCCCATACATGTCAAGCAGAGCGCCTCTTTGGCCCTCTTCAAAAGGAACCTTCACAATTGGATGGGAGATAGGAAATTCACCCCAGGGATCACATCAGTCATCCTGCAAGTCAGGGGTCCAGTGACGTAAATATTGTGGGAAGAAATAGCCAGGGAATTGTTATGGCTAGGCTTGTATAGGCCCTAGGGCTGATAACCTAGTACCAACCTATGAACCTATAAGATTTTACATAAACAGAGGGCTGGATTTATATGCCTACCATGATGTGTACATGGTATGATTCTGGTATTCAAGAAGCACCCCTACATGGTGCTGCAGAGTCCTCCAAAATGATGACATGTAGCACCATGAATGACTAGCCCCATAGCTTTTTAGAATGCGAATGAGGCATTCTCGGGGGAGAGGGACATACTAATTAGACATGCGCTGTCTTCCCAGAACAGATCCAGGAAGGAATCTATATGATCAAGTGAGTTAAAAATGCACTTGACCATGTATATCAGCTTGGCCATCACCACCACCTCAAAGTAGCAAACAAAGACAAGAGGCTGTGCCCAACCACAAATATGAAAGTGGTAGTGGGACACCACTAGACACCAGAGCTTACTCTAAAAGTGCCATAACAGCACCAACAGTAAAGTGAGGACTGGGTATGGGAGCTTAACATTTCAAAAGCCACTGACCTGTTTTCTGCTTTTGTTTCCTTGCCATACCAGTCACATATTGATGCAAAAACATGTCTTGACATCTTCACAGTGCATGTGACATAAGTGACTTCTTGGAGTTGGGACCGCTCACTGGATGAGTGAGTTAAATGTTAAAGGTGGCTGGGTGGTGATATAGTCACTAGACTACCAGGGAAACTATTTAATGGCAGCAGGTACTCCTATTAAAACTTTAGAGATATGCAGAATGAAAAACAAACCATACAATTGTATAGACTCTAAAAACTTCACAGTGGCACAGTGGATTGCATTGTTGCCTCATAGCAAAAGGTTCTCTGGTTCGATTTTTGCCTGGGGTGCCTTTTGTGTGGAGTGTGATTTCCTCCTTGTGCTTGCATGGGTTTCCTCAGGGTGTTCCACTGTCAGTGTGTATGCGAGTGTGTGGTATGGAAGAACATCGGAGGCAGGGTTAGCCACCTGGTGTGTAAACCTAGGCTCTAGATGATTGTCACTGTTGAAGCAACACCCTGACCCCTGTGCAAAAATGGGAAAAAGGGGTTGTGGGTGGATGGCCTTGCTGCTCTGGGTATGTATACGTTCACAAGAGCAGCTACTACCACTTACTGCAGAATACAGCAACTAGAAGGAAATGAAATAATTGCTATGAAGGGACAAAAATAGAAAAAATAAAAGGGAAACGTGAGATAATGAATAGCTAAAGAATGTCTATGTTAAATAATGTGCTGAAAAAACAGTATGAAATCATGAGATGCAGGAAGAAATCATGCAAAAGAATTATGAAGGCATGTTTAATGGCTGCAAAATGTTTTCAGGTGGATTAACAAAGGCAGGATCCATGACATCATATTCATTGTTTCATTGATATTTAATGATAAAAAGGTAAATGCTAAAAAAAGTGTAAATAAATTAGAAACTTTATATTTGATCAAAGTGTATGGCGATACGGAACAGATAGTAATGTGTTTACTATTAAAATTATTACACTTGGGAACTGGATTAAAGATTGTATTGAATGATTATTTTTTGACTGAAAGGCTTAAAGAATGGAAGGAAATGGTCAAGGAAAATTGGCTGCTGTGCCTTCTTACACTCTGTATGCTACATGATGTATTAGGTTGCATTGTCCTTTATCTCAGTCTGTGATTTAAGTTTGACAGGTCACTGCTATATAAGATATTTAATGTTTGGCCTTGGGTGCTGTACTGCTGGATGCATACAATGGCCTGTGTCCAGTAAAACAGATATTTTGGCAAGGGGGGGGGCAGTGCAGCTGGAGCACGATGCACCATGATGTGACATAGTACACATATGCAATACTGTCAGTAGTGCACATGCACAACTACCATAGGACTGAAGTTGTCAAGAAGTGTGTGGCTCTGTGTACAGGCTTTTGTTGTTTTGAGTGGTCTACCTGTTAGTATCTGTAAGTGTTTCATTGCTGGGTACAGACAATGGTGAAGATTTGTTTTTTATAACCATGTGGTGACTCCTACCTGTCTGTACATGGCTCAGTTATGCATGTAAAGGCTATACATTTGCTGAGGTATATATTTATCTAAATAGGCTTAGTAGCAATAGTGTTCATGCATGGGCTTAGTGACAATATTGTCCATGCTTTTACTTAGTAACAATACTGTCCATCTATGTGCTTAGTAACAATACTATCCATGCATATGCCACATTGGAAGTGTACTTTTTATGGAAATTTATGGGTACTGAGAATTGCCCTTCCAAGACAACATTGCTGATGTGCTCTATGAAGGATGTTATTCCAGTAGCCAGTCTTCACAGATAGCTCTGATTTCATTTGTTTTGTATTTTAATGTAGATTTTACTATAGCAACTGTACTTTTTAGTAAAATGTTTGATTATACAGATGTGTCTATGTGACCTTTTAAGACTGCATGTATAAATGCAGTCTTTTTTATTGCCTGTCACAGGGTCCAATAGTTGTTTAAGCCACTAACTTAGTTGTTCTGGATAACATACTCCCCTTCCTTTATGTTTTGGTGCCACACATATTTCATCTGCAGCTAACTTTTAAATATGTGAATGCTCTTCCAAGTAAGTTTATGTATGTCATATGTGTAACTCTTGTACATAATTTTGCACATTAGTGACAAGATACACCTTAGGTAACCACATAGATGCCATTTATTCTTCCAAGTCAGGTTTATATCTGTCACTATCAGCACTCATCCATTCACTGTATGTCACTTGAGACATAGATAAGCTGATGAACAGTTATTTGTATTTCATTAGATAGATGCACAGTTTATGATGCTCCTGTTCACATTGTACTCACTTTTAGGTGTAGTAATTTTTACCCTGCATATTCCATATAGATGGCATGTGTCAAGAACAGGTGTACCAGTGTACCTTCACATCTTTGAAGCATTTACTGTTATACGTGCAGGTGCTTTGCCTCATGCCCAATCACTTGCATTAATCCTTATTCATATTCTCCCAGGCATCAGCAACACTATTCTGCACCATGTGGTTATATTTTGTCATCGGTGAAACCTTACCCCACCACAGCTTAATGGATGGCTCAGCAATCTGAGCACCTGACTCTATAGAGTACAAGGCTTATGCATTCAAGCATTGATTACCTTTGAATACTGTTCTTACTGTAGAAAAAAATGAGTTTAGGTAGAAGTTAATGAAAAATGTCTAACTACAGCCCTAAAAATTAACCTTATGGGCAAGAACGTATGCCTTGGTGAGTGACAATAGCAATGTGTGTCTACAGTAGTGGGTAATAAGGAATTCTGGGAGTTGGAGACTTCACCAAGATAAACAAGCCTGTATTAGGTGCTGACTTGTACTACTGCAGATGTTGCTGTAAGGATGGTCTACTTCTCTGATTGCATGAAAAGGAATAAACGGTAGAGGACTTGATTGTAATATTTAACAGCAACAGCCCTGTTTAAAATTTACAGATCTATGTATAGGTTCTGTTACCTTTACTGGATTGTTGCAAGTACTCAACTCATTTGAAATGGCAGACTCACTTGAAAATTAAATGAATGTTAAAATAGATTAAAAGAAAAAGATTTCCTGATGAGGGATCTTATTGCCTTCTTACTAATGCCAAAACACTAGAGCTGAATGGTGATAATTTTGTCCAGGGAAAATAGTTTGCTTCCAGTCCCTCTTGGATAGTTTTCACTCTGTATTTGGAGTTATGTAGCTGCCATGGCCATGTTCAGGATACCTCCTCACTGGATTACCGCTAGACATATCCAGGATGATAGAGCAAAAAATAAGTAATCAGACATATCCTATGTAATAAAAGTTACCCCGAGATGGATATAATATATAACAGTGAGGATCAAGAAGTTGCATACCACACCTGACAACACAAAGAACAAAAGTCAGCAAGTACGCTATTTATTCCATTTTAGCTCTCTATTCTGTTACAGGGAATGTTGTAGAAAAACTATTTTATGTGTAGGTGTCTGCAATAAATCCTCTTCTGATGTTCACCAGGCTGTTGCCACTGACAGTTATTACTGCTGATTTAAAAAATGCATGTTCTGCCTACTGTCTGGGAACTTACTGACCTTCAGATGCTGCCTAAACAAGGCAGGTTAACAACTTTTATGATGACAGTTAGTATAGGTTAACAAGAGAGCTGACCTGTTCAGTTTTGGTATGCTGCTCTGGAATATATTATTATGTGTTTCCTGCTGCAGCTCTTCTTTTTTCTTCTACAGGTTATCTTCTTTGGAAATAATAAAAAAAATGCTGCATAGCAAAACAACTTCCTAACCTGTGTCCCAGTTATCAGGCAGTGGTTGTTCATCATTAGCCTACCAGCCTTTAGGAAGTAATTAGTTACTGTGTATCAGTTGTTGCCAGACTAGGAGATCATAGTTAACTGCATTAGCCTAGTTATTTTTTTTCAACTTATGCTTTATATTTTGAAATGTTTATGATATGACTGGGAATATATTGAATGTTAATCAAATATGGAAACCTGTTCATTACACCTTACAGTCACTTCTCTCCCAACATTCTGTTTCTGGATCACCCTGTTTTCTTCTCTGCGTCTTGTTCCTACATACTTCTCATCAAGGATTCCCTATTCAGCTGGTTTGAAATAATATTTGCAATTGCCCCTTTGAACGGGCTCATCTAACACACTGCAACATAACTAAATAAAGAACATTCCAGCAAGCATTAGAACAGTATTCTTTTGTGTCTGAATCTGTTTTCAAAAGTATAGCAGGAATTGTTATTGTTACTGTTAAGTGCATCTCTGTTATACTGCAGCCATTTTCGCCTAAAACTAGCATTTTAAACAGCCAGTTATCTGCAGTCACTGATTTTACTGCTATTTACTTACTACCAGCATACCTGGCAGTCCATGAATTTAAAAATGCTATTCAGATGAAATCCCATACTCACCTGTAAACTATTACAATTTTTAATATTTCAGACAAATTTTTATTTCCTTGTGGGAGAAACACTCCTGTAGTCATTACTTTAATCTGTGCATATGTAGAGACATTAACTTGTACTGAACTCCCTTCCACACCCAGTTCTTACATTTAATTCTGCCTCTCTCCTCCACATCTCATCCCACTATCTCTACCCTATTAAAGCAACTTGGACTCTGGCAGTTAAGTTAACCCGTAATTGTAGCACAAGTGTGTATCCAACTCTCACATGTCACCGGCTGTGGCTTCGCTATTAGAAATCCTTAATATGTAAGCTTTGGTAGCAGTTTATGCCAAGTCCTAATGAATGTTGTCAGATTTAAGACAAGAACAGAAAAATCATAGATATACCCAGAATGCACCAGGAAAACACCCAGAAGAAGGAATTTAGGGACTGATATAGCTGAAGCCATCAAATTTTATGGCAAGCTGAGCTGCATTCTATATATATCAAATTAGAATACCAAAACAGCCAGAAAAAGATTAAATAAAACCTTACAAAAATTGCACTTCTAATCTGTCTGCAAAGAAAAGGACTGGAATTTTGCAAAAAATACCTCATTTACTGGCACTGTGGCCTTAAGAATGCTAAATATATAAGTAGATTTAAATGGCTGACAAAAACAAGACCAAGCTCAGACAGGTTACACAGATACTGTCCTTTTCTGTCTTGCGTAACAAAATTAAATGTGTAATTCTGACATTTTTGTCACAACATTAAGCCTTCAGTCATCTTTCCATTTAATATTTGAAAAGTAGAAGCATTACTTAACATTAAAAACTCCAACCATGACTAAATTTAACAAAAGCAGACACCTTGTTAAAACTGTATTCAAACTGCAGCTGAGGTCCTATGCAAAATTATTCCATTTTTTTCTAGTCTGATGTAGACATACACAGTGTAATTCTGCAATACACATACACACACGCACACATACACGCACATATATATATATATTACATATCTACATATATATAAAATATATATTTATATATATGTAAATACACACACACACTCACACACACACATATATATATATATATATATATATATATATATATATATATATATATATAATATATCACACACACATATATATGTGTGTGTGTCTGTGTGTGTGTGTGTATATATATGTATATGTATATATATATATATATATATATATATATATATATATATATATTTAAAAAACCCTGGCCCTTCTCCTCCCTCCCACAACTCCCCCTACCCCACTAAATCCCTTCAATTCACCACAATTAACCTCAAAAGCATTAGAAACAAAATTCCACAACTGAACACATGGTTCAGTCAACATAAACCCAATTTTACTGCCATCACCGAAACTTGGCTAAAACCATCCCCAGGATTCAGCAAGCTCATCCCCATGATTCAGCAAGCTCTGCACAGCATGCATGAATAGTGCAGGAGCTGCTGGAGGCAATATGGCCACTGTGCGATCCAGGAATAAGCTCCCAGGATGTGCATGAGTGCTCATGCACTATTCCTAAATGGACACAGCTCCTGTATGTAAATTACCCCATTTGCAAGTGAAAATCATGCAAATGAGGTGAATTTGTGATCCAGGAAGCTGGCAGCTGGCTGTGCACGACTAGTGTAGTCTGCAGAAATGTAATCGGTTAGTAACCGAGTACATTTCTGCAAACTACAAAACGGAGCCATGACAGCTCCAAATAAAGGGTGTATATAATGTGGAAAGCATGCAAATGGCCAAATATATGGCCATTGGCATAGAAAACAGTTGCAAAAATAAAAAAAAATAACTTTTATTTTTTTTCGGCTGTTTAAGCATAGGCAGCGGTGCGCAAATGGGATCGGGCCTAAAATAAAAACAAAAAAGACTTGAAATAAGCATTCCATCCAAAATCACAATTTTGTCATTATATTCAATGGCAGGCAGAAGACAACATGGCCAGAGAATACTGATTGCTAAGGGGGAAGGCTCAGTGTCATACTTGTAACTAGACATTAGCAGGCAATCCTATGCAAATGAGGGGAATGATACTAAATCCTAGATTCCCCCTCATGGCTAACCTGCACCCAACCGTGTCGGTGCAGGAAGACCATGGTGCAAGCCTAAGAGCTAGCTGACATTGTAGAGGGATGTGTCAGGCATACTGTAAGCTTATTGGATCCCTGTGGCTTGGGTTTGCCCTTAGCGTAGCAGAGCTATGCTAGGGTGTGTGTCTGAGGCTGCCTAGCACTCTTTACATTGCCTAAATGGGTGTACACGCATCGTGTTTTAAAGGAAAAAAAAAGCAAATCAGGAAATAGCAGCTCCATGCACATCTGAGCACTGTGTTTGCACGGCACACCCCTGGGCTTAAATAGGAAGGCAATGGGTAGGGAAAAATGCAGTAGGAAGGTAATCAGGGAGAGCTAGCATAGCTGGCAGGTGAAATATATCAGAATCAGCCAATTACACAGGCAGCAGCCCAGCCCAGCACACCACTATAAACTATTCAAACACCTTTCCTTCTGGTTTTTCCCACAAACTTTACACCACCGATGTGCACAAGCGGGGAAATTTTACCAAACAAAAGTAACAAAATGATAGGGGCTGCAGCAGCTATCATAAATCAACATGTGGAAGAGGGTGAGGGTGGTGAGGATGAGAATGCTGATGACCAACCCACAGTGAGGAAAAGGAGAAGTGCGTACAGACCCAGGGTAACCTACCAGGGGATACATGAGCTGGAGATAGTGGAGCGCTATAGGGTGGACAGGGGCCTCCTACAGGAAATTGTTGAGCTGTGCCGGCCACACCTCACACACAGAACCAACAGAGGGGAACTCATCCCAGTGGATACCAAGGTATGTGTATGCCTAGGAATACTAGCCACAGGTACCTTCCAAAGGCCAAATGGACATATCATGGAGATCTCACAGGCATCAGCATCCAGGGTACTCCACCAGTTCCTGGATGCTATGTCTGCACATGACGGTGAGCACCTATATTTCCACAACAGCCGTGAGGCGTTGACCAGCAATATGCATCTCTTCCACCAAATAGCAGAATACCCTGAGGTAGTGGGTTCTATAGACTGCATGCACATACACATCAAAGCACCACCCAGTGAGCTTGGTAGAGTCTACATCAACTGCAAAGGCTTCCCCTCCATCAACTGCCAGGTCATGTGTGATGCCCAGGGCATTATAATGAATGTGTGTGCTGGCTGCCCTGGAAGCTATCACAACTCCCACATCTGGCATATGATGCAGCTCTACCAGAGATTTGCCAGTGGGGACATCCCTTATGGCCACCTAGTGAGGGATGCTGGTTATGCACTGGAGCCATGGCTGATGACACCTATCAGAAATGCACACACACCCAAACAAGAACTCCATAATGAGGTACACACACAGACCAGAATCATAATAGAGCATGTGTTTGGGATGCTCAAGTCACAGTTCCAGTGCCTGGACAAATCCAGTGGAGCCTTGCAGTACTCACCAGCTACAGGTAACCAAATTGTCATCATATGTGCCATGCTACACAATATGATTCTGTGGAAACAGCTACAGCAGGAACAGCACGGGACAGGGCCACACAGCCCCCCACCATTGCCAAGATCTGCACAGGCACAGAGTGACTCAGAGGAGGAACAACCTGAGCCTGTCCCAGTAGGCAGAATGAGGCATGCCCAGTATGCCCAGGCCATGTCAAAGAGGCAACTCATATCACATACACTGACAGGGTAGGAACCCAGGGAATGACACCTCTCTCTGACTCGCACATACAGTAAAAGGGATGCCAAACATGACACTACCTGTGCTTAACCATGTATATGGAGTGTACTATGTGCATCCGACATAGTCAGCCCTCCAGCACCATCCTCAATACTGGCACAGCCACAAGGTAAGTCACTCTCCCTATCAATTGCCGAATGGAGTAGTATGTTTTGTTACTTGTATCTATGGTATGGTGTGAGCATGCAAGGGAATCGAGTGGCTGAATGGGATGCCAGCAGATAGTAGACACCTATAGTGGCAGCATGAGATCTGTAACAAATACTGGTGTCACCATAGTTAGATGACAAAACTCACTGCAGGAAATGTGGTGGGCCACATGTGTGTGCATAGGATACACACATGCCAGTCAGGGAGGCTCACATACCCAACAACAGTCTCAGCTAGCAGGACGGGCAATGACAAACACAAACAAAGGTTGTGCTAAGGCCTCTGATTGATGGCTATGAAGGACAGCCCCCCTCCAGACCTACACAGATAGACTACAACAGGTTAGGCAGTGGTATGTTAGTTCTGAAGGGTAAGAAGTCAGAAACTTAAATGTAGGTCAATCAAACCTAAGACCTGTAGTACACTGATATGCCCCTAGTCAGCATGATAGGTCAGAATACAGAATGAAATGGAGTACCTGAAATACCAGTACAGTCATAGCAAATGTGTACAAGTGTCAGGTGTGCCCCCCCCAATCCTATGTAGAAATGTAGTAACATGTATGTTTAGGTATAATAACAGTGGGGCACAGATTACATGAGCTGGCCATGGTAGCAGGATAGATTGCAGCATGTGTACAATATGCAAGGCTGCATGTGTTAGGTTGGTGTGCATTGTATATTGTGTGAGAGTGGTCAGTATGTATGCATGGTGAGGTTTGTCCTGGCAGCCATTGGCCAGTACTGCCGATAACAGGGTCAAGTTCTCACAACTACAGTGCCAAAAACAATGCTTCCCAGCAAAACACATTCCAGCAGTAAGCCGTAGTAAATGTTTGGAAGTAACATGTGTCACCATCTGAAAGATGGACGTTGCATGAATTTGAGCCCAGACATACAAGCAGTGCACAGGGGGAAGTACCCCAGACAGACAGTGTATAATATGTAACTGTCAAATGGACACACCCTTGGAATTGTACATACAGGTTAGCAGCACATTACTTGGGCTTGTAGTAGGGAATACTGATGTCATCTGGCCAGGCACTGGCAGACCACAAAGGTCACAGGTATGACGTATTGAGAAACAGGTGATGTCCCTGCACAAGCCAGCATAAGTGGAATGCCCCATGCACATCTGTGAGTCAGATGCAAGTAGTGACAATAGCACACATGCACCCAGCTCACCCCACCATCACCCACAGGTACCTCTCCGGTCTTATCCCTGCTGCTGGGAATAAGTACAATATGACCCCCACCTCTGTATGGCAATAGCCAAGAATGCAGCATGCAGAACATGTGTCCCATGCAGGTGTGTCCCTAGCTATAAGCAGCACCCTGCCAGCATCCACACCACTGGATCAATAATGACAGAAAGTATTGGCATTAACACCTTGCACACCTACCCTGTCACCCCAAGGGAATATAGTCTATTGCAGTCAGGGACTATAGGAGTGACACAGTGCAATGGCCTGCTACAGCTGGCCTGCATCACTACCAAATGGCATACAGTCCTCTGCTAAAGGCCTGTGTCTCACCTGTACTGCCAATGTATGTTATGTCATGGACTCCCAAATAACAACTTAACACAGTCCACAGAACCCAAATGCAAGACCATGTGGACAAATCCCAGTAACATGTCCATCATGTCGTACTGCATGAACTGTGGACCAACACCTAATTACTGCTGAGATGAGGTGATAACTATAGGGAGCTTATCAGATAATGTTTGTGTAATGTTTGGAAGAGGGTAGAATAATAGAAGGGGGTGGTAGGAGCATGGGCGGCATGGAGTGTGTGAAGTCTGAAACTCAGGCGTGTGCACATACTATCCCTACCTGCAAACACAGGAATAGGTGGCTACAAACCTGCTTGTAAACCACAATGTGAAGGGGTAATGTCCAGAATTATGACCCCTGCCTCTGGGTAACCTGTGTGAATCTGTACAGCTGTGAGGTATGGCCATAGCAGGATATGGCCATACTGTCACGTTGATGGATGTACAAGCATGTTATCCTCAGCCACCACTGTACCAAGGTGCTGAACCATTTACACAGACCCAGTAGCAAGTGCCTGCAGGTTCACCTCCAGAATGGCATGATTGTGCAAGAATATGTAGGCTGCAGACCACAATACTGGACACAGCTGCATTCACCCTGTGTTCCCCAGGACATCACTGCAAGCAAATATGTATACCTGACAGTACTTGGTGACATAGAACATCACAGTGTAAAACAATACATATGTCTGAATATCTCTGCTAACATCAAGACCATGTAGCAGAAGCAGCACAGACACAATTACCTACAGTAACCCACTAGCCTTTGCCAATTTTTACCCCATATTGACAACCGATCTACATATATCCCACAGAAACAGGTTGCTAGCTGTAGGTGTAGAACACAAAAGCCTGCACTGGAGTACAATCTACCTGGAATAGATTCACACATTCAAAACAGAAGGTCATACTGGGCATGCTCCTACACTTAGAAAAATGAAAGTCATGTCTGGCAACAAAAAACTGAAAGGTCATACTGGGCATGCTCACACATTTACAGAAATGGAGCCCATTTCTGGCAACAACAGTGGACTATTCATATCTTACAGTCACAGATGTTAGTGCACACACTCCTCAGTACACACCATTCATGCTTTGCACACACATTGGATAGGAATACACATATATCCAAGGACAACACACTATAATAGGCCAAAATTACACATACATAGATGTGTGGAAGAGAGTGACAGACAGTGACAAAGAGCATCCCATCATGAGGCCTGTCCCACCCAGCACACATCCAATTGGCTAAAACCACATGATGTAAAAATATCAAACACCGTAGATATTTGCCTCTGGTATCCCTCAGCACTATAGTGTCTGTGGTGCTTGTGCTGTATAACATGATTGTACAAGTCAGTAGTCATCTAGCAGTTGTATACAAGTACCTGTGGAATATAACCCTGTGTGTGCCTGAGTGTTGTGTGTCTGCCTCTAGATGAATAGGTTATGGCCCATGCACACACACTGCCTTCCCCATTGCCCTACTATGGTAAGCCTGCTGATGTCTTCACCTTGAAATACACCTTTGAGGAAGTAGTAGCCCAGTAATCTCTGTGGCATGTTCTATAACTGGTTAATGCTGTAGTGTGATGTACTAATTAGGCAGGAGTTCTAATCCCAGACATGGCAAGTGTGTGTGTGTGTGTGTGTGTGTGTGTGTGTGTGTGTGTGTGTGTGTGTGTGTGTGTGTGTGCATGTGTTTGTCTGTGTAGGGATCAATGCTTCCGAGGCCATTCACACTCACTACAATTTCAAATGCCCTACTTTGGCAGGGCTGCTGATGTCATTCACTTTGAAATACACCTTTGGGGAAAAAGTAGCCCAGTAATCTCTGTGGCATGTCCTATAACTGCGTAATGCCGTTGTATGATATGCTAGCTAGGTAGGAGTTCTAATTCCAGACATGGTAACTGTGTGAGTGAGTGTGTTTGTGTGTGTGTGTGTGTGTGTGTGTGTGTGTGTGTGTGTGTGTGTGTGTGTGTGTGTAGGGATCAATGCTTTTGAGGCCATTCACACTCACTACAATTTCAAATGTCCTACTTTGGCAGGGGTGCTGATGCCATTCACTTTGAAATACACTTTTGGGGAAAGAGTAGCCCAGTAATCTCTGTGACATGTCCTATAACTGCGTGATGTTGAAGTGTGATGTACTAGTTAGGTAGGAGTTCTATTCCCAGACATGGCAACTGTAGACCTTTGTGTGTGGGTATTGATCTATGTAGAGATCAGTGCTTTTTTTTCTTAATAAATTTTTTATTGAAATCAAAACTGAAATATACACAGTTATTAAAATAATTGTACAGATTTTTGATACATTAGATAAAAATAAAAAAGAATGGTATAATAAACAATACTACCACAAACTATATACAGAAATGTTCACTGTACAATAATGAAATATTACTGTTAGGCTAATAGAAAAAGGATTTGATTTTACATTCAGGTTATTGGTTTTCTAGTAGTTCAAATATACTCTTCCAGTATTTATATGTTGTATTCTTTGAGGATCTAAATCTAATTGTCAATATTTGAGTTTGGAAACATCCTTGAGAAGATCTTTAAAATTTTGAAAAGATGGACTATGTGAAAATTTCCAATTTTTTTGTGACTTTTTTCCTGGCGATGGACAATATAGACCATAAGATTGAATATTTGCTGGGTTTTGCACATTTTGGGATTGGAGTGTTAAATAGAATAAGTGATTTAGTAATAATAAAATTATCTGTAAAGATTGCTTGTAAGAAGTTATTGACATCTTCCCAAAATTTCTTTAAAAGTGAGCATTAATAAAATATATGTATCCACTCTGCATTAATTTCCTTCCTACATCTCCAACATAAAGCACTATCTTTAGTTATCTTGCTGATATTATGAGGTGTAAGGAATGATCTATTTAAATATCTCCAGGTGAAAATTTTCCATTTGTGTGAATATGTTGTTTTACCAGCAGATTGAAGAATATTTAATTTATCCTTATCTGAAGGATGGGCATTGTTAGTGGTGGTAAAAAATTCCCAGCAATTATCTGTATATATATCCAAGTCTGATTTTATTGTTTTATATATGAGTGAAAGACTAACTTTCGGTGAAATGTTCTGTTGAGCTAAGTTAAAAGCTGTATCAGACTAGGAATTGAGGTTTTAATTGAAGGAGGGATTAGATCGAGTTTACCCTTGATGTATTTCCTTGCTTTTTGTAGGTCTAGCCATAGTACTGAGTCAAATTACTCTCTTCTATAATACTATTAAGAGTTTTTCATTCATGGTTGTTCATCAGTTGCTGCCATGCTATGAGGCTCTTTTGTTAAAATAGTGACATTTTCTGATAAACTGCTGTAAACATAATCCCTTGTGTATAGGCGATGGAGAAAGTAAGACATATCCAGCTTTTATATCTTTTATGTCTAAGGATGAAAATTTTAAACGACCTTAAAATTAGAGTTATCTAGTTAGATTTAAATGTTTGGGTGTAGTGGAAAGAAAAATATTCTTTCAGTCTCCAAATAAAGGTGTTACTCATTAAGTATAACATATGAGTATTGTTGTTTTTTGGAGATTGAGATAGACAAAGTAAAAATCCTTTCCATTTTGCTGAATATTTACTGTCAATTAACTGGGTGATTGATTTGATTACTGAAGAAATTGAATAAACTTCTAGGTTGGGTAAAGCTATACCTCCATTATCCCCGCTATACATATGGGTTGGTAGAGCAATTCTGGGTTTAATTGGATGCCAAAGGAATTTTTTAATCATCGTGTTAAACTTTTTGATTACTAAATGTGTTGGGGGTATAGAGATGGACTGAATTATTTACAAGATTTTGGGGAGTAATACCATCTTTATAATTGATAATTTCCCATCCATGGAGAATTTAATTTTAGACAATCTAGTTATTAAATGATCTATGTTTACAATACTTTTATTACAGTTCAGTTTTATATCTTTTATGGTGCTAGTAATAATTATGCGTAAATATGTTATTTGTTTAGATTGTGCTATATATTTCTTAAAATTATCTTGTATATAAAGTTTCTTTTGACCAACTAAAATAATTTGTGTTTTATTGTGGTTAAATATAAGGCATGAGTTCCTTTATAAAAGCTCCATATTGTTAAATAGTTCTGACAATGATGGGTCTTTGCTACCCAGTGTAATCAGGATGTCTTCTGCAAACATCTGAATTTTTGATGTTTCATTAAAACCCAATTCATATCCTATTATATTAGTGTTATCCCTTATCAAGTTTGCCCAGGGTTTCATGATTAAGGTGAATAAAAGAGGGGGCAGCGGGCAACCTTGTTTAGTGCCTTTTACTATTGGTATAGACTGAGAGATATTAGGACCTATTTTTTTTTTCAAAACAGGTTTATTGTTTTAACATATAAGAGAAATATCATAACAATTTTATACAAGTAATTAAAAATAGGTATTATTATAATATTCAACAAAACAACTAAAATATTTACAAAGACATCCACTACAATTAGATCAATTAATTAAACTAAAATACAGTGCTATTGAAATTAGAATTTTTTTAACAAATTTTGTAAATTATCCCATACAATATAATATGATATTTTTCTAGTTGTTCTCATTCTAATTGCGCTTATTTCCATATGGCACATTATATTCATAACATTTTTAAATTCATTGAACGAAGGAGGTGTATCTGAAATCCAATTTCTAGTTATTATTTTCCTGGCCACTGCTAGGATAGACCATAACAAGGGAAGCTTAATCTTTTTAACACATTGAGGTACAGGTGTGTTGAATAATATAAGAGACTTAGAAATAATGAAATTATCTGTAAAAAGAGCCTGCAAAAATTCATTAATTGACTTCCAGTATTCTTTCAACTTCATACAGTCATAAAACATATGAGCCCAGTCAGCATTAATTTCTACATTACATCTCTTACATAGATTATCTTTATTGTTTATTTTATTCATCATCAAAGGTGTATAAAAAGATCTATGTAAAAATTTCCATGTATAAAGTCTCCAGACAATGGAAGATGTAGTTCTATAAGCAGATTCCAATATATATTGTTTATCTTGTTGAGTTGGTGGGTCCCCATTAATAGAGGGGAAATAATTCCAGTATGAATCTGCACTGTAAAAAGTTTCTTGTCTGATAATTTTATGTATATATGAAAGTTTACCTTTATCAGAAACTTTATGCTGTAAATTTAATATCAAGTAATCAATCAGCTTTGGAATAGATCCTTTAACTGTTATAGACATTAGATCTATTCTATCAATGAGATGTTGTCTAAAGATCTGAACCTCTAACCAGCAAGTTTCTCTTAGATCAAATTCTTGTTTTAAGAAATCTAGATTTTTAACTTTATTATCAGATATCAGCTGATACCAGTACTTTAGATCATTATCTATAGCTAAATGAGCTCCTTCAGAAGTAGATGACATAAGCATACCCTGAGTATACATTATAGGAATACAATAAAATTCCATTCCCTATACTTAGGTGCATGAATATAAAGTTACGATAATTAATAATAATATTTAATGGGTAACAAACCATATGTTTAGGTGTAATAGGTGAAGTACAAAATTCCTTTAGCAACCACAACATGGAGTTATTTACAATCATATTTTTATGTGTTAAGGAGATTTTCATGAAGTGCATACTAATTAGCTCCCAATAATCTTTCCATTTTGCGATATATGACTGATCTATTAATAAAGTAATAACTTTTATAATAGAAGAGATAATATATAAATTAAAGTCTGGAAAAGAAATACCCCTTGAGACCAGCTATTAGTATGTTTCTTTAATGCAATCCTAGGTCTATTAGGTACCCATAAGAAATTTAACATTAGTGTGTTCAGTTTCTTGATAATTATTTTTGTAGGTGAAAGTATTATTGATTGTATTAAGTATAAAATCTTGGGGAATATTATCATTTTAATAATTGTAAGTCTCTCCTCCATAGTAAAAACATATTATTCCAGGTATTAAAAAGATTTTGTATATTAAGAAAACAGGTATTATAGTTATTATATATAATAGATTTAATATCTTTAGATAGTATTATACCTAAATAAGTTATCTGACCTGAATTGGGTACATATTTAGTAAAATCACTAATGACAATATTTTTTCGTGTATATATAGGTAGTATTTTAGTTTTTTCTTCATTGAATATTAAACCAGAAATACTTTTAAAATTCATCATTTTATCAAATAAAGACTGCATAGAAGAATTAGATCCTGCTGATGTAATTAGAACATCATCTGCAAAAAGTTGAATTTTGATGTTGTATTTCGTCTATTTCAAAACCCTCTATGTCAGTACTGTTTCTAATCAAATTAGCCCAAGGCTCCATTACTAAAGTGAATAATAGTGGAGAAAGTGGACATCCTTGCTTTGTACCTTTAAGAATGGGTATTTTTGTGAAACATATGTTCCTACCTTAATATAAGCCAGCGTTCCTTTGTATAAATGCTCAATTAAATTTACAAATGCATCAGAGAAGTTTGTGCATTTCAGTAAGGTAAACAGATAGTCCCAACTTACTGAATCAAATGCTGAACCTATATCAAGACTAATAAGTGTTAAATCTTTCTTTTCCTATTTGCAAAATCAATTAATGTTAAAGTTCTTCTTATATTATCAAAAGTATTTCTATTTACAATGAAGCCCGTCTGATCTATATCTATAATGCCGGGATGATTGTCTTCAATCTATCAGCAAAAATACTCATAAACATTTTATAATCAACATTAAGTAATGAGATGGGTCGATATGAAGAACATCTAGTTGGATCTTTATTAGGTTTTAAAATTGGTGAAATAAATGTATATTGCCAAGATGGGGGTTATTACCTCAGTTTGGCCCAAAATAAAACCTTATGTATTAATGAATATGTAGTTTTAGAAAGGATTTTATATATCTCTGGTATAATACCATCATTACCCGGTGCTTTGTTTGATTTAAGCTTATTTATTTGTGTAATAACTTCTGTATATGAAATACTCTTGTCCAATAGTTTAATCTGTTGTTTATTAAGCTTTTTATTCATGTTTGTGGTTATAAACTCCTTTATTTTATCTTTAGGTTCCATGTTAATGTTGTTATGGTTAATCTTGTGAAAGTGATTTCTAAATTCATCCAGTATTTCTGGTATACTAGAAACATTCTTCTTTTTCCTTAGAGGAAAGATTTCTTTGATATGGTTTTGTTTATTCAATCTTTTGTTTTATTTTTAAGTCTATGTAAGTATTTGGGGCTTATTGAATAAGACAAAACTTGTATTCTCTAAAGTTATTTTAACTTTATGAGTTAAAATTTCTTTGTATTTCTCATTTAGTTTGTTTATTTCTTCAATAACTTTCTTGTCCATAATATTTTCCTTATTATTATGTTTATAAGAGTCTAATTTACTTTGAATATCTAACAATTCCTTATCCCAAGATTTCCTTTTATTATTATACCATCTGATACTTTGTCCATATAGATATGATTTTAAGGCATCCCAAACATAGACAATGGAGACTTCAGGAGTATTATTTATGTCTAGAAAATGTTGTACTTTTGAAAGTATATATTCTTTATAGTCTTTTAGCTGAGTTAAGTATGCTGGTATCCTTTTGATCTGAACATTATGAGTATTTTTTATCATGAATTCAAAAACAATTGAGTTATGATCAGATATAGGACATGAAATGATTTTGGAATTAATTAAATCTGTTACCATCTGGTTAGAAATAAAGACCCTATCTATTTTTGAATAAGTTTTGTATCTGTTAGAAAAAGGTGTATGGTAATGATTTTGAATCTATCTGATTATTAATATCATTCAAATGATAAGAATTAGCAAAATCATTTAAATGTTTTGCATTAGATGTAATTCTTCTTTTCCTTATAGTGGTAGTATCACTTTCATGTAGTATACAATTAAAATCACCAGCTAAAATAATATCCCTATAGAGAATGATATGATCTTATCAATATGATGTTTCACTGTATTAATACCAATTCCGGGTATCCAATATACATTAATTAAAGTGTAAGTCTTCCCATTAATTTGTATTGTAACCATACAAAACATTCCTTTGTCATCCTGAAAAGACTTAATGGTTTTAGGAATGGGCATACTTTTATTCCATAAAATAGCCACTCCTCTTTTTTCTGAGTGTGCTCTGAACTAACCAATACTGTATACTTATTAGTGGCTAGTTTATCAATATCTTTTTTCAAGAGATGGGTTTCTTGCAGGAAGACTAGATTGGCCTTGTGTAAATTAATGTATCTTATTAGGCTTGCCCTTTTACATGGATTATTCAATCCATTAATGTTTAAAGAAATTCCTTTTAAAGATGTCATTTGGCATTTTTAAAACTCAAGAATCTTATGATCGAAATAACAAATAACAAGATAAATAACGTTACATCTCCTCTTTTAGGTGTACCTTTAAATATAGCTGTATTTATTAAATCTCTTATGGGATTTTGTATAGGATTCAATTTTGTTTGTAGTGACAATGAGTATACAAAATATATTGTGGATGTCAAAACTATATACATATAACAATGAACAAGTGAAAATAATGTAAGGATTAAACCTTGCATCCAGCCTGGAGTTGAAAACTCCAACTTAGAGTAGTATTTACTACTCAAGTTAACCCCTACCCTAAGCAGCAGTACCTCAGCTACCACCTTATCAATTTAATACTAGTTATATTTAACTGAGGTTAACAGTTTTCAATTCAATTATCTATCAAGACAAAACTACACATTTGGTAAAACAGCATCATATAAACTAAAATAAACTTTTTTTTTTTTAAACTGTTCATACTACTATATAGATCTATGTAATATATAACACTTGTATTCAAATAGCATTCAAATAATCTTGATGTTAGAAATCAAGAGGAGAGAAAATTAGGTTCTAACATTCATTTAAATCAAAAACTTTGGCTAATATGATTAAGACATTACATATATTAAGATGCATCTATTTTCTGTCATGTGAATACTATTAACAGCTTCCAAAAAAAAATCTTGAATTGTTTGTATATGAGCATTTACTTAAACTCATTATTGTCAATAGAGTAAAATATTTTATTCATAAAAATTATTATAAATCATATTGCATAGTTATGCAAATTCTCAGAAACACTTGCATTATTAAAAAAAAGCCATCACACATACACACAGACACACACACATACATACACACACATACACATACATACACACACACACACACATATATATATATATATATATATATATATATATATATATATATATATATATATATATCTGATCTCACTTGAGTTATGTCTTTGTTGAGCACTATCCTACTTGCTGTCCCTAGAACCCTAGAATAAATCTGTCTGCTTTATAGAAAATAATGCACAGCAAACACATTTTAGTAACCAGATTTTACAATCATGCTAACCTACTGCTTTAAAATATATCACATGACATTTCTTCCAGAATAGAATTATAAAATTGTTTATGCTTGTCAATCAGATGAATTAAATGAATTATAATAAAGTATATGTTTGGAACAGAAGTTTTTTACACAGATTATTATGCTGCTGTTAAGTAGATTTTCAAAAACATTTAAATAAATGTTTCATTTTCTATGCCTACTAAAATAAGACATTTACTTACTACAAGAAACTACATCATTTAAACTCATTATAACTGACATTTTTATGAATAGAGTATTTTCCTGAATCTGTGGTGTCAGTATGATAACTAGGTCAGAGGTTATACTAACTGCTTTCAGTTTTCTCTGTGAGAATTCTGTGAGAGTTGAAGCTTTTGAAGTAGTTCATGGACACTGTGCATGAGACAGCCCACATCCCAGATTGTCTCCCTTAACATTTTGGAAACTTATTAAAACTTGTGGCAAACATTCATTTTGTCAATAGAGTAAAAGTATTCATAGAAATTATTATAAATCATATTGGATAGTTATGCAGATTCTCAGAAACATTTATTATATTATATAAAAAGCCATCATACTCACACACACACATACACATACATACACACACATACACACACACACACACACACACACACACACACACACACACACGCACACACACACACACACACACACACACACACACACACACATATATATATATATATATCTGATCTCACTGAGTTGTGTCTTTGTTGAGCACTATCCTACTTGCTGTCCCTAGAATAAATCTGTCTGCTTTATACAAAATAATGCACAGCAAAACACATTTTAGTAACCAGATTTTACAATCATGCTAACCTACTGCTTTAAAATATATCACATGACATTTCTTCCAGAATAGAGTTATAAGATTATTTATGCTTGTCAATCAGATGAATTAAATGAGTTATAGTAACGTATGTTTGAACACAAATTTTTAACACAGATTATTATGCTGCTGTTAAGTAGATTTTCAAAACATTTAAATAAATGTTTCATTTTCTATGCCTTCTAAAATAAGACATTTACTTACTACAAGAAACTACATCATTTAGACTCATTATAACTGTCATATTTTATGAATAGAGTATTTTTCCTGAATCTGTGGTGTGTCAGTGTGATAACTATGTCAAAGGTTATACTAACTGCTTTCAGTTTCTCTGTGAGAATTCTGTGAGTTGAAGCTTTTGAGGTAGTTCATGGACACTGTGCATGAGACAGCCCACATCTCAGATTGTCTCTCTCAACATTTTGGCGGGAAACTTATTAAAAACTAGTGACAAACATTCATTTAGTAGTGTAAATGCATGTAAACATGACAAAACCTTCACAATGTATTCCACAGACCATTACAGCCTCTTACTTCTTTTCAGAAAGAGAAACAAATTGAATCACAGCTTGCCATTAAATCTTCAGATATTTTGACTGGTTATGAAACAAATCATTATAACTGACATATTTTATGAATAGAGTATTTTCCTGAATCTGTGATGTGTCAGTGTGATAACTATGTCAAAGGTTATACTAACTGCTTTCAGTTTCTCTGTGAGAATTCTGTGAGCTGGAAGCTTTGAAGTAACTCATGAACACTGTGCATGAGACAGCCCACATCTCAGATTGTCTCTCTTAACATTTTGGCGGAAACTTATTAAAACTAGTGACAAACATTCATTTAGCAGTGTAAATGCATCTAAACATGACAAAACCTTCACAATGTATTCCACAGATCATTACAGCCTCTATGTAAGTGAAATTAAGCCCAAAATTACCAACAAGCAATAAAACTCAACATTCTTCTCCCAACTCAATTTTCATACAAATCCTATTATTCACTGTGCCCACACAATCAAAAGCATTTCTATATATTAATAAAGAAAAGAAAAAGAGAGTAGAAAATAAAAGGGAGTGAGGCAGAAATAAAAAAAAATGTAAGAGAAACTGTAAGAAGTATATACAATGGAATGTTACTTACTGTTTATATTAATAGAGTTAAAAATAAAACATATTATTTACTCTTATTTAGTTCTGATTATTAGTTAAAGCATAACAGATTATTTACAAACAGGCATAAGCAGTATAATCAAAAAAAAAGAAAGTATAATTAGAAATAGCATTTGAAGAACTTATAAAACTTTTACAAGGAATAAATATGTTATTATTCTATTAATGATATTTTCATTACTGTTCTCCCTGCCCTCCCCACCCTTTACCCTCTACATAATCTAAATAGAATGACATTGTTTAAACAAAGAAAATAATAAAGGAGAAGGAAAAAGGTAAAGATAAAAATGTATCAAATTACTAACCTTACTTTTTCAGAAAGAGAAACAAATTGAATCACTTGCCATTAAATCTTCAGGTATTTTGACTGGTTATGAAACAAAACATTTCTTTGCACATAGAGAATAACTTTGATTAAATCTTTTCCAAAACATTTGTGGCTTTCTGGAAATGCAGGAACTATATTCAAAAGATTAATAATGAACTAAAATGATGAGAGAGAAAAAACATATAACAAATCATTTGTTTTTTAGTCTCTTCTTCTTCTCTGAAGTCTTCCATGAAGCTTCAGTTACCAATCTCTTTAATGAAGAACTAGCCCATTCCATTTCTTCTATTTTATCCAAAATCCTTTTTTCTTTGACAAACAGTAAAGCAGAGTCTAAATCATGAAAACCTTAGGACCATCAGGAAGGAAGATTTTAAGCTTGGCAGGAAACAGAAGGTATGTTTTAAACTGTGCTTTTTTAAGCTCCTTATTAGGTGGCAGAAAAACTTTTCTTTTAGCTATTACCATGGAAGAATAGTCATTGTCAAAATGCACAGTTGTCTCATTAATCTTAACAGGAGCTTTAGCCCAAGCAGATTTAAGAACCATCTCTTTATCAAAGATGATAGAAATCTAACTATAACTGATCTAGGATATTTTTGTTAGAGTTAGTATTAGCTATAGATCTATGTGCTCTTTCGATACCAAAAGAGAATGCTTCTGGTAAGTCTAAAGTTTTAGGGAGCCAAGTTGTTAAAAAAAGAAGTAATATTGTTACCTTCAATATTTTCTGGCAGTCCAAAAATCCTAATGTTATTGTGCCTAGATCTATTTTCCAGGTCATCCAGCTTTGTTTGTAAATGTGTATTTTGTTTCAGCAGAAACTCAATGTTGATTTCCTCTTCTTGGATTCTATTTTCCATGTCATTCACAACTTCTTCTATGCCTGTCATCTGGTTCTTCTGTTGTTGCAGGTCTGTATGTAACAGGTCTATTTGTTTTGTAGTTTTTTCTATGAAGGTGTCTATTTTAGTATCCATTTTATCAGTAAGTTGCTGGATTATAATTATCAGAGACTGAAGTTCTTTCTTGATGCTGGAGTCTTGAGAATTTGTCTTACTGGAACTCATTTCAGACTGATAAACTGACAGGAAAATTTCCACAGTGATTTCTGACAGGAATATTGTTAAGATTTCCTTTCTTTTTTAGATATAGTTCAAGAACTATATAAAACAAACGTATTTAGAAAGAAAATTACTTAAAAAATTAATTTTTTGAGTAATTAATTCCTGTCAGTGTAATGAAATTGGTGGAGCTGAAGAAATCTGCTGCTATCCTGTGTTCATCCTTGGCCACCGTTTCTATTAGGACCTATTTTGATGTATGCATGACAACCATTATATAATTGAGTAATAAGGTTTACAAAATGTTCTAAAAAAATTAAGTTCCCCCAAAAGAACGGGGTGATAATCCCAATTAATTGTATCAAAGGCCCAGTTTATATCTAAGCTAATTATAATTAAATTTATTTTTAAAATCTTTACTAATTCAATTAACGTTTATATTCTCTTAATATTATCATAAGAGGTTCTATTTATTATGAACCTGTTTGATCCACCTCCACTAGATTAGGAAGAAAATGTTTTGAGTCTATTAGCATATATAGACATAAATATTTTGTAGTCTATATTTAGTAGGGATATAGGTCTATATGAAATTTAGTGGGGAGATCAATGCTTTTGAGGCCATTCACAGTCACTACAACCTCCATTGCCCTACTTTGGCAAGCCTGCTGATGTCATTCACTTTGAAAGATACCTTTGGGGAAGAAGTAGCCCAGTAAGCTTCATGGTGCATGCTATAACTGTGTAATGCTGTAGTGTGATATACTAGTTAGGTAGGAGTTCTATTCTCAGACATGGCAACTGTGAAACTCTGTGTGTGTTTGGCTGTGTGTGTATAGGGATCAATGTCTTTGTGGCCATTCACAGTCACTAGGCACACCTAAAAATGGAGAATATCGATAACTGTGCAGTAACAGGGATCTGATCCAAGGCTCCAGAGATCACCCTCTAATACCAGCTCCAGCTCTCACCAGACCTGTTGGTCACCAAACCAGGACCAAAACAATAAAGGTGGAGCAGTGTCCATATTCACCAAGGATATTCACACCACCAGGCTACTTGCCCAACAGAATGTGCCTGAAATACCTCTGGTGCAACTCATTCAACTG